>NC_073227.2:36393181-36696212 GCF_029281585.2 Gorilla gorilla gorilla | reverse complement strand
GGTGAGAAACAAACTCATTTACTTTTCAAAATCAGATTCAATGATTTCCACAAATCTTTGTCCTTAGAGTTATGGATAATTGGTGCCCTGCATGTAAGACTGGGAAATGTAAAAATGGTATAAACATGTTGCATTAGATTCCACAGGCTGCCATAATAAATTATGATAAGGTTGGTGGCTTATAACAACATTTATTTTCTTAAAGATCTGCAGCCACGAAGTCCAGAATCAAGATTTTGGACTCCGAGATTTAATTCTCCCTCTGAAGGCTCTTGCAGGAAATCCTTGTCATTTGCAGCTTCTGGTGACTGAAGGCAGTCCTTGGTTTGCAATCTCTACTTTTGTCATCACATGGTCTTCTTCCTTGTGTCTCTGTGTGTCCTTTACTGTCTCTTATAAAATCATTCTCATTGGATTTAGGACCCAGGCTAAACTATTATGATGTCATCTCAACCCTTACCATTATTAAATCTGCGAAGATTGTATTTCTAAATAAGATCACATAATGAGGTTGTAGGTAGACATAAATTTTGAGTGGACACTCTTCAACCCACTACATATGTTAATCTGAAAAGTGAGGACTTTAGAATTGTCACAAGATTTGATGGGTACTGTTATTTACCACTAAGATTTCCCTTCAGAAATGAAGGACCTACTGGGTGTGCTTTTGGAAGATGATCCTTGAATAACAGTTGTCCGTTTTAGAAACTGTTTCAGCTGAAAAGAGCCACCTTACCCAAGATTCCCTGGGTAGCCTGCATCCAATGACAGAATGACATGGAAAGAAAGGACTATAAAGACCTAAATCCTTTCCCTTAGTCAGTACGGTTCTTAAATGGTCATCAGGTCTTCAGCACCCTGTGATATGGTAAGGCTTTGTGTCCCCACCCAAATCTCCTCTTGAGTTGTAATCCTCGTAATCCCCATAATCTCCATGGGTCAAGAGAGAGACAAGGTGGAGGTAATTGAATCATGGGGGTGGTTTCACCCATGCTCTTCTCATGATAGTGAGTGAGTTCTCACAAGGGATTATGGTCTTATAAGGGGCTCTTCCCCCTTCCCTGGGCACTTCTCCTTCCTGCTGCCTTGTGAAGAAGGTGCATTGCTTCCCCTTTGCCTTCCGCCACAGTTGTATATTTCCTGATGCCTCCCCAGCCATGCTGAACTGTGAGTTAATGAAATCTCTTTCCTTTATATATTACCCAGTCTTATGTATTTCTGTACAGCAGTACAAAAACAGACTAATACAACCTGCAAGATAGATCCGGGTTTCCACTGAAACTGCATTGCATCTTGATGCCTCTGTTGGCCTAAAGCTGCACTGACTCTTTCCTTTGCCTCCCTTCTCTTCTCTTGCCAGATGTCCCCTCCCCAACAAGGGCATTCACTTATAAACCTCCTGTTTACTAATCTTTGGCCAAGATTCCACTTCCTGAAGAACTCAACCTGCTATTAAGATATGGATACACAACTTATATGAATGTTTTATAAGACAGTACTAGCCTTCATTATTTGTGATACCCTCTGGTATATTTCTATTCAATTCAATTGTATTCTATACTGTTCCATTTCATTCTATTTCATTGTCTATTATATTCACCAGAATCCAGGTCAAGATCAACTTAATGGACATCATGAGCTATAGTTTGAAAAAAAATGGCTCTTTCATGCTTGCTCAGAAATTAAAATGCATTACTTAAATCACAGTTATATTTACTTCATCGAGGCAAATTCATTTATAAATTCATTAATAATAGTCCTATAGAACATGCAAATAACTTGAGTAGTTACATTTTGCCAAAATATCATTACAATTTCTAGAAATGCATAGTGTAAGCAACTACTCATTGGATTTATACATAAAAGCGTATAAAATATGAAATATAAACTAAAATAATTATTATTTAAACATTTGGCATACCTCATCCTATGTTAAGGTATTCAATTGAAGGTTTGATTCAATTAACCACCTAACAAAAAGTGAAGAAAAGTAATACATATTTTTTACTCTAAGTGAGAATTTGGCCTAGAACCTTTAAACTTTCAAGTTAGCAGTCCACAACAAACTCCCCAATAGTAGCAGATCTTTGATACCAATTCTCAGTATAGCTTTTAGTCTTCTACCTGGTAACAATCTTAGAATGTATCACAAAAAAAACTAAATTATGTAAAAACTGAACTGTCAAAACTATATTAAGTTCCCCATCTTTGTTATCTCTGTCCTGTTATTACACAAATTATTTTTCTTCCTCTACCATTTAAACAGTAATAATATTAATAATTTAAATAAACAAACAATATAATTGTTGCTGTGATATGGTTGTTTTGCTTTTTAGAATAAAATATTTGAAAAAAAATCTAGCCATAGCCTACTGGGGAAAAAAAAATTCATCTTAGACTCAAATGTACTCGGTTTGAATTATTATTTGATGTTAAGACACACTTAAATTTTAGGTACTTCATGTCCTTGATTTAAAAATGGTGATTGTCTTAGATCATTCCTGCTATTATAGCACAAACCCACAAAATGGATAACTTTTAAAGTAACAGAAATTTATTTATCACAGTTCTGAAGGCTGGGAAGTCCAAGATCAAGGCTCTGGCAGATTCATTGTCTGGTGAAGCTCAGTCTCTGCTTCCAGGAGGGTGCCTTGAAATGGAGTCTTGTTGCTGCATTCTCAAATGGCAGAAGGCAGAAGGGCAAGTGAAACAAACACTTAGTAAAGCCTCTTTTCTAAGGGCATTAATCACATTCATAAGGTTGAGACCTTCATGACCTAGTTACCTCCTAAAGGCCTGCTTCTTGGTACTATCATATTGATGGTTAAGTTTCAACATACGAATTTTGGGGGAACACATTCAGGCAATGGTAGTGAGAATAAGGCTGATGAGTGCATTTCAAAGAAGACTAAATGCAAAAATATATTTTTGAAAATGTTTGTGAAAGTAATATAGAGTTTCAGCCACATAATATGAGCTAGGTAATGGTTTAAAAACAATAAAAAATAAGATTCAAAGTTTATTTTGGGTACATATTCATGTTGGTATTTTAGTGCTTCTTTAGAGCTTCTTAAACTATTTCAGGAACTATGAGGATTTTGGAGAACTGCTTTCTTTCCACATTGAAAACTACTATATATATGCAGGACATGCTATTAAGACTTCAAGACATAAAAAGATGAGTTAGATATATTCTGGGGCTATAAAAATGAGGAAAATGGAAGGGAGAATATAATTACCAACATGAGTTTGACACTATTAATAATGGAAGTATTTCCATAATAGAGATGTATTACAGACTTCAGGAGTAAAATGCAATCAGGTGTGAAAAGTTACCTTAAAAGGAAATTGACCACCTCATACCTATTAAATGGCAAAAATTCAAAACAGTGACAACATCAAATACTGGTGAGGATGTAATTAACAAGAACTCTCATACATTGCTGATGGTGATGCAAACTCGTACAGCCACTTTTGAAGACAGTTTGGCAGTTTCTTACTAAAGTAAATATACCCTCATAAGATCCAGCAATTACAGCCCTAGGGTTTACCCAAGTAAGTTGAAAAATGACATCTACACAAAACCTGCACACAGATGTTTATAGAAGCTTTATTCATAATTGCCAAAACCTGGAAACAACCAAGATATTCTTCAAAACTGAATGGATAACAAACTGTGGCATATCTAGACAATGAAATAGTATTCAATTCTTAAAAGAAATGAACTACTAACCTATAAAAATACATGGAGAAGACCTAAATGCATATGATGAAGTGATAGAAGCAACTCTGAAAGGCTACATTCTATATTATTTCAACTATATTACATCCTAGAAAAGCCAAATCTATGGAGAGACAAAAATGATCACTGTTTGGCAGGGTTTGGGAAGAAGGATAAATAGGTAGTGCAAAGGGGATTTTTAAGACAGCAAAGTTATTCCATATGATACTACAGTAGTGGATACGTGTCATTATACATTTGCCAAAACCCATAAAATGTAAAATGCCAAGAGGAAAACTTAATGTAAAGTATGCTCTTCAGGTGTCAATGACATGTCAATATAAGCTCATTGATGATAACAAATGTACCCCTTTGGGGCTGGTGTTGGTAGAGAAGGTGGCTAAGTGTGTGGGAGGGCAGGGAGCATTTGGAAACTTTCTGTATTTTCTGCTCAATTTTACTGTGAACCTTAAACTTCTTTAGCAATTAAAATTTAAAAAGTTGTCACAGATCTTAAATAAGTTTTATATAACAAATTCAAGACAGTTTCAATGAAACTAAAGTGGTGTCATTTAAAAGGAAGATATTAATTATATAATTAAAAAACAGAATTATATTTAGAAAATGTCTTCTCTTTTGAATGAAAAAGCTTTTACATATTAGAAATTATCAAAATAATGAATCATGAATACTGGCAAATATTATTCTATAAATTTTTCTATTATCATATTATTTATCTAAGGATAAAACCTTAACATTTCTTAAATATCTAACACAGAGAATAATGCCTTAAGTAAAAGATGATTTATACTATATATATAACAGGTTATTTTACAATCATTTAAATGAAGATGGAGAACAGAATTAATGTAGGAAGAAGTTAAAAACCAAAAGAGGAAACTGATTTTGACATTTATTTATTTGTCAAAAGACATTTATTTATTTGTTCATCAGCATGTAGGAAAACAATTATCTCCCTAGCTTCCAAGAGACTAAGTGAAAAACCATGCCTTGTAATTGCTGAATAGTTACACTGAATGGCATAGAAACTGTGTTGGAAATAGATTTTTCTGGTAAGGTCACGCTTTTTGAATATTGCTTCAAAAATGAAACAATATTCAAAATTAAGCATTAACAATCTATCTTCCTGTCATAAACAATGCATTAGCAACAAAGAGAAAAGAGTTATAGAAAGAGTTGGACAGTTGAATTTTGTGTGTGTGTGTGTGTGTGTGTGTCTGCATATTTTACTGGAAGCAAAATACAGAGATCATATATGTATGAAATGGGGATTTAAAATTAAAAACCCAGTGTAAAAGAAAAAATAAAATTACGAAAGTCACAGATTGGTCTACACAAAACAGAAGAGAAAATGAATCTTAACTAAATGTTCTCCAAACCAGTAGCTAAAAATTGATTCTCTAAATTAGATTGGATGAAAAACAAAAATAACAAAACCTACACAGAAAATTTCCTTTGCCATTAGAAAATATTTTTAAATTTTTCTTTGAAAACTTCATTAAACTAGCTTTATTTTAAAATATAGGATGTAATGAATAGGATGTCATGAATAAAAATACAAAAGGCTTAGACAGCTGGCCAGATACCACATATTGCAAGTGAGCTACAAAACAAAATGGGACTGAAACCAGTTCCAACTCTTATTTTTTTCCTAGCATATTTAAATGACATATAACATTAGCCACATGGTCTTATGTCACATATTAATATTTGATATATTTCTCTCTTGCTGGATTCACCCTATATATTCCGGACTCTACCTCTCTCTCCACCACAGATAGAAAATTAAATCAAATATTTTTTCCCAGATTTGTGAGTTTATATATCAACTGAGAGTAAAATCATAATGGTCTAATGTATAAGAAAAGAGAAAAATACCCCGGAACCATAAGACAACAAAAAACAATGTATATGACTTTCTCTTAATACTTATCAAATTCCTTAGCAGCTCTCACAGTGACAATCATACTTTTCTACTTCTGGCCACAACAGAATTTCCAAAACAACCATCTGGAGCCCGAGAATAAACTGTTTCTCCAAATTAAGGAGAAGGTTGCCCCCACCCCTCAATAACTAGCAAAAGGTTCTAGAAATTTTGGCCCAGAATCGTTAAAATAAAATGAACTAATGGTTACAAACAAACACCCAAAAGAATAACAATGTAAAGCAACACAAAGTGCCAAACAAATTTACCCCAAAGTACACCCCAAGCTAGGACTTTGGCTACCCTGAATTCAAAGTATTGAGCCTTCAATAATTCTGCTTTTTAAAAACTCCTGTGTGATAGTTGTTATCCCAGCGCAATGTTGAAGCTATAGCAGTGACTTTCTCTTGTAACCCAAAGCAGAGACACAGAGCTCAGAAAGGTCATAGTGTGCTCTGATAAACTCTTCTGAGAAAACAGCACATATGTCCATGATTTCAATTCTCTTGGAATCAGTAAACTTCCAAATATCTCTGGGAATCCATGGCTCTTGAGAGGCAAATTGTTCTTTCCAGATGTACAGCCACCTTACCTTGGATGCTTCAGCACTTAGTGGTCGATTAACTGTTACAAGAATTGATTCCCCTAAGGAAATGGGTCCTTATCTTTCCAGCCCAGCAAGCTGAGGGATGGTGAAAAGGGAAGGGGAAAAGTCAGTGAAGGAACGTGGTAGTACAGCACATGGGGGAAGAAGGGACTGATATAAATGGGACTTGCTTGTCTGCCTGCCTCTTTTTCTTCCTATTCTGTGCTCGTATCTCAATATTTTACAGTTCCATTTATTTAACTTTTTATGTTTTATTTTTATTTATTTATTTATTTATTTGTTTGCTGTAATGCAAACACATTCCATGGCCAGCTAAAGTCCTCCATGATAGCAAAAACAGTAAGATAATCTGCAAAACAAAAGCTCCCCCCAGGCATATTAAAAGCTAGTCAGAAATTGGTTAATATTTCTCCAGAAGCTATTTTGCTCAATGCTCCTTTTCTCAACATTGTGGACTCTCCCTAGGGAGGTCTTAACACTTACTTTAAGTACATTTGCGCTCCACGAAATCACAGTCAACTGAGCGAGCTATAAATCAATTAATACTTGCATGAGCTGTGCCTTATTTCAAATAGAAAATCAGCAAAATCCACATTTAAAGAGTGCATTTAAAACATATTAACAGTATTTCTGGAACAAAATATTTCTGATTTAGGAAAGTGCTGCACTGAGAGTTTATAAAGAAAAACATTTTTTCCCCCAAAGAATTCAACCTACTCAGACTTCCATGAGGTGGAAATAATTGCTATAAGTTAAAAGCCGCTTTTTCTTTTCTTTTTGTCTTGTTCAACAATTTTACTTAATATTTAAATGCCATTTGACCCTAATGTTTTCACATAGTTTTTAAAGGATAATGATTATTTTTCAATCTTCAGGATAATCCATAAATATATACTCCCTTACAGACATGCATTTTTTTCCAGCTACCACCTTTCACCCATCATAAAGTGGGATAAAGTGTAGATGCAAATCCTACAGTGCTTTCTGTAACTCAAACAAAAATTGGGTTTGTTTTGTATTTATAATATGGAAAAAAAAATATTGTGGTAATTAAAAATTTTAAAGGAAGACCAATTTCTGTACATTTCTTTATAATACTTGGGTTATTTTATCAACTACTGAGCCATCCACCTACTATACAGTAGTTAAAGGCAGAGACTCCACAGTCAGAGTGCCTAGGTTAACATTCTGTTTTCTTCATTTATTTCCCATGTAATATTGGAAATCTTTTCTTAATTTCTTTCTGTCTAGCTAATTTATTTATAGAAAAGGGATGATAATGATAATAAGCAAAATTCATAGGCCTATTATGAAGATTAAATGAATACACAAAGATGCCAATAGCAGTGAGAATTCTCTTTAATCATATAGATGATAGATAAATACATAGTACAAATATGTTAGCTGTTATTCCTAAACTGTATGGCACAATATTTGCCCTATCAAACCTTGAGAATATTTTCAAAATTGAACAGATATGGTTTATAGGTCAAACATGTTGCCGTAATTCTTAGAAAAATGTTACATGCCACACACGTGACAAACATTCTATTTTCTAATCATATAACAGCAATACGAGCAGACATATTGTGACGGATCTAAAACCAAGATGCACAGTTCTTGGTAGTAACAGGCACTCAAAAGGGACTCCTTGACTTGAATTGAAGTGAAGCAGGAGTATAAGAGATCTTTGTCATTTATGACAGATTTTTAAATGTAATCCACAGATTATTCCTTCTTTTTATTTTTTTATGTAATTAAGCAACTGCTATGGGTCAATCAGTCACCATGGTTAGGACTGTTTCCAAGAATACAAAAATGAATAAAAATAGGAATCACCATATGTACTTTAAAGTGACAAAGGCATTACATTAGTAGTAATATAATTTTTATTTATAAGACAACAAGGGAAAGAGAATATCTGAAAATATCTGGAATGGTTCGGCAGATGAAATTTTACAGTTAGATTTTGGATAAGTAAGGCATTCTGAGCTTGGAAAATGAATATTGAAATGATAATGAAGAGCGCTGCGAACAATAAAAAATGAACTGGTTGAACCTAAGGGAGCTGAAAATAATTCACGGGTATGTCATTTGGATATCTAACACCAAGCAGGAGAAGAGAAGTTTGGACTGATAGGTAAAGACCACACAGACCACAAATGGAAGCCTTCCACAGTGTGTCTAGGAATTCGTGCTCTGTTCTCCAGTATTTTGGAGTTATATTATTTTGTAGCTAGTGTTATAATAAATATAATATATAACATAATATAGTATAAGCCTATATAATTCTATGATATGTAAAATTATAGGATCAGATTTTCATTACAGAAAGATCATTTTCATAGCAGTGTTGCAGAACTATTCCAAGGAAGAAAGAAAATAAATTATGAGGAAATTATTTCAGTGATGATCCTTGAGGATAAATGGATGTATCTGAATAAAAGTGTTAAACAGACATGAGATAAGTTAAAATCTTTAAAAACCTGGCATATTTGCAAAAAAAAAAAAAAAAAATTGGAAAAGAAGAATGACTGTCATGGAGGATGTTCCCAGGCAGTGACATGCTGGTAAATTGACTTCCTGAAAACAAGAACAAAAATCAAAGTGCCAAATGACAGCATTTGCCAATTTCTAGTGGTATAAATATTCCCGTGAAAGCCAAATTCAAGCTGCCAACATGATGTCATTGAGTACAATGTTGGAAAGAGATACACACAATTGGCTCTCACAAACCATTAACTAGCTGGCCCCAGCACACCAGTGATCCCAGGTCACTGGTTTGCATAACTAGATTCACTAGGCTATCATTGAAAGGGGGAGAGAATAGAGAAGGAGAAAAACTTTAAAGGAGTGATGGATTGTGAATTTATTTTGAAACATGTTGAGTATAGTTTGCTTATAAGACACCCAGATATTGATGTTAATTCTGGTGGCCATTGAGTGGATGGAATTGGTGGGCAGTGGAGAGTCTTTTCTTTTTTTACATAGTAAACTCAGTGAAAATTGATAAACATCTGACCTCAGACAGAATTTGTAGGTAAGCACAGGAAGACACATATTCAAATGATATTCAGAAAAAAAAAGGAGAGAAATCATGGCTCAGAATTGATTTATAGAAGAGAAAGAAGACTAGAATTTGTTTTTTCAGATTTTTTTCCTGGGAGGCTTGTTTCTAATGGCACCATTAAACAAGGTACAGAAATCATGGTGAAAAAGGAGCATTTAAATCCAGGTATTAAACAGTAATAAATTAAGTTTCATATATGTCGAATTTCCTATGTTAGAATGTTGGAGATAGCTTGCAGAGAGTTGTACTCAGCTAAGCTTGAAAGAGTGGATAGGATGTGAATAAATAGAGACCAAGAGAACAATATTTCTAAAGGTGAGAAGGCACCAGATAACACTATGTAGAAAGGAAACACGGGACTACAAGATGATTTATAGAACATCTTGGTCATGTGAGAAAGTGACAAAAGTTAAGCCCAGAAATACTGTTCTTATGCAGCTTGGAAATGGACTCAAAGGCTAAAATGAAAGAAGAATTAGAGGAAGGCGATGGAGATGCTGAGGAAAGAAATGTGATCAAAAGAGAACTGTATAAAAAACATTTGTGATTTGTGAGATAATTCAGAACAGGGAAATCAAAAATAGTACGTGCTTAGGGGATGTTTGTAGGAGTTGGGCTTGAATAAATGAGAATTGGAAATAGGATGAAACTCATGATATTTGAAAAGATGTGAATATTTAAGAACCCCATTTTTCTTTTTATGGAATAAAACTGGTGACATGGAAGAAACCTACTCTCTTTGCTCATCTGGATGCTCAGAAACTGAAATAGCAGCTAGCAATGGCACCAATATTTTTAAATTAACTGTGAAGCTTACAATTTTAGAAAGAAAAAAAAGGACAGGGAGTGCCATCCCTATCAGAAAACAAAACAAAACAAAAAACAAAAAAAGCCATACAGTACACTCAGATCTCAGACAGTTTTTGGGTTGCATGTGAATTGGGCTAGTATGCCTAATACAGTTTATGACCAAATAGTTAAGGAAAGAAAACTAACTTGTGGTATTGTAACTGGCTGCTTTGCCTTGAAATGTTTCCCTTTGCTTATTCTGGAATCATACTTGTCATTTTCTTTTGCGATGCAAAATATAAAAATAAAAAGATACTGTTTTGAGATGTTTGTTTCCTTCTAGATTGTATGTCTGTCAAAGGCTAGTTTGCAATCGGTTTCAGACACATAATACACTAGATTAACATAACATTTTTAAAAAGTTGGCTGTTTGCACCATGCATAATACCTCAAATAGCATTACTGAGTGTCCAATTTCCAAGCATTTATATTGCTTTTTAATTATCACTTGGCTTTGATAGATACATTACATTTTATTATTTTTAGCCATAATTTTTATATTTTGGATGAAATATATTTGCTTTCTATTTTTCATAATATATTTTAATCATAGTATAAGAAAAGAGAATGGTAAATATTTCCTTCTCTAGCTTTCTTAGTGTTTAATTTTTTTTTCTTTCTGGGAAATTACTTCACAGTCATTACTGATTTTTTCACATTTGATATGGAATATCCTGGTGATAAAACATTTATTAACACCTTGCTTACTTTGATTATTGTTTAATTTTATAGGATAAGAATGCACTGGTTTCTCCTACCCATCATAATACTTATCATTGTAACTTATTAGTAGAGCAGGCCAGATCTGAAGCCCAATATTATCATTCTGATTTTATATTAATATTCTGTGTTTGGTGCAGGTGAATTCTGACTAAATGCATGTTGAAATAGATAACATGCAGTTCACAACCTCCCTTTTTGACTTTTCTCTATATTTCCTTCTCAGAAATACTGTGTCTTATACAATTTGTATCCTCACAAACATTTTTAGAATTTTCTAATACAATTCCAATTTAAACATGTCTCTGCTCATAACTTTTCCCAAGCGCCATCCTGGTTGGCTCCTCTTTCCTGACTCTATTTTAGGGGCTCACTCCCCCACAGTTCTCATTAGCACCTTTACTCGAAGCCAGAGTCAGGAAGAGAAAGGAGGCATTATTTTGCTCAATCATTTACCCTATGCTAGAAGGTATCATTTGCAACAAGCAAGAAAAAGAAATTGGAGAAATTGTGCACATATGTATGGATTTCAGTTATCCCTATTAACCCGGTTAACATTTACTTAGCTAGTTGAAAAGTGATGGCATCAGTAAGATTATTATTAGAACTCATTAGAAAATCTAAAATAATCTAAAATTCACCCAGCCCCATCCAGAAATAATGTTGCTACCACACAAAAGTGAAATACTCCAAGTTTCAAAGAGAGAATAAATGAGCTAGGACTATAAGTAATTATTAAAGAGAATTTTAAAAAGTGTAAAAGATTATTCTGCAGAATCGATCAGATTTTTAAAAAAGTATTAACATGCAATTTATTTCTTACTTAGATTCATCATACATGCTCATTCCATGTCCATTCTATTTCTAACAGATGTTTATATTTTAAATAATATTTGGTTTATTTATACACTTTGAAGGAGTTTCCCTGGATTTATGTTAAATATTTATTATATATGTTAGTCATGCAGTAGGAATGATAGTCTGAATAATTAATGAATTAGTAATATGTATTTAATAGAGCTATTCTCTTAGGTATGTGAAATACTAGGTGACTTGCCTTCACAGTGTATATGTTTCTCAAAAAAAAAAAAATCATAACCTGCCACAAAGGATGAAGAATTTAAGAAGGTGTCAGTGATATTCACCAGAGCTGATGGCAGTTGTGAGTGCGTGATTTTGCTACAAATTGGAATGATCTTGAATGCAATCTTAGAAAAATTACTGGTTTGAAATGTTACCATTTATTAATGGTTATAAAAATCAACAGGTGCATACTAACTTACAATTTATAAAGAGCTTTCATGAACTCTACTTCATTTTCACTTCTACTCTATGATTCATAGGACAGTTTGTTTGTCGAAGCTGGTCTTATTAAATAGTACTAATTAGTATTCTCTTTCAATGAAAAAAGTACTGCAATTCAAAATGTTTTAGTGATTAATCCACCTTGAACTGTCTTCAGTACAGATATTTTGGCCTAAAATTCTTATACTTTGTCTTTGGATAAAGAAGGATGAAAAAAAATCTCCAACTTCTGTTTGATAATAGAATTTCGGATAAAATCAACAAAGCACAAATTTGTGGAGACTGAATCCAAAATAACAGCAAATAACAATAAATCTACTCCTTATTTAAGACTTAAAAAGTTGTTGAACACCATAGTTCTCAACCTAAAAACAATAAAGAAAAACCACATAAGCTATAAAACAATATATTTTAAAATCAATCAGAAGTTGAAGATTCAAGGAAACCTAACTGAACTGAATTTCAGACAAACACAAGGCGTTTATATGAGAAAAGAGACTTAGCTGTTCTTATCTCTGAAACAGTGGCAGAGGGGTGAAAAAATAAAGAATTTGCTAAAGACTGGTGTAAGAAATACCAAACCATGTGTTAAAAACCTTTCATGTCTGGTATGACAGATTAGAATTCCAGAAGCCCCAGCCACATGACAAGTTTCACCTACTCCAATTCTTTCCCATGGGTCTTCATTAAGCGCTTGAATGCAGTATGCCAATAACTAGGGGCAGGGAAGGAAAGCTGAGAAAAATCCACACAAGGCACCTTGGGATCCCAGCAACCACAAGTTAGGAAAGTGGTAGGCAGGAAGGTTGAAAGAAATCTATCTGAAAGATTGCTGATGTGTACCTGCGGAAGGCTAAGGGTTGTACATGAGAAATAAGAAAGATACTCTCTTGGGTTGCAGAAAATAAAATGACTATCCTGTGACTGCTGAGGGAAGCGCAGATGCATATAAATAATTCTCTGAAGTATAGAAAGCACTAGGGAGGATTAGAAAACAAAGATTGTGTAGCAACCCCAAAACTGGGTAGCAAGACTAAACAGCAAAGAAAGATTTTCTATCAAAAAGAATAGAACACTTAAGCAAGCAAATGGAATATATATTCAAAAGAAGAAAGAGTTAATAAAGACAGATGCACAGGTAATCAAGATGTTGAAATTATTAGATAGAAATTTAAAAATAACCATGTGGGTTTTACAAAAAATATTGACAAAAGTTGTGAAGAAATGGACAATTTTAGCAAAGACATAGAATCTATTAAAATAAACATTTTAGGATAAGATATGTAAAGATGTAGATATAGATATATACATATGCATTTATATTGATCTACAGATATATAGATGGTATATAGACATATAGATAAAGAATACATTAAATAAATATGAGCAAACCACATAGAGGAGAAAATCAGTGAATTTGAAGGCATAGATAGTATTCAATCTGAAGCACAAAGAAGAAAGCAAAAAAAAGGTATGAATATGTGAGATTTGTAGGACGTTACTAAATTGCCTACCACATATGTAATTAGATCCAGATTTTTCAGAATTAAGAGTCTTTTAGCATTTATTGTGCAGGTCTGTTATAATTGAATTCTCTCAGCCTTTATGTGCCTGAAAATATATTTGTTTAACTTTCATTTTCAATGATATTTTATTTTATTTGGATATAGAATTTTAGGTTTGACAGGTTTTTTTTCCTTTCTAAAAAATTTTAGTGCTTTACAGGTATTATTCCATTGTTATTCAGCCTCCATTATTTTGAATAAGAAGTCAGTCATTACACCATATTATTGTCACCAATATATCACATAACATGTCTGCTTTCTCTCTGGTTGCTTTTAACACTTTCTTTTTAACTTTGGTTTTATAAGTGTGATGACAATGTATCTAAATAAGATATTTGTTATAGCTTTCCCCTCCTTCAGATTTTATGAGTTTCCTGGCTATATTAGTAATCATTTTTGTAGAAATTTTGAAAGTTCTCAGCTATTGAGATCTTTCTTTTACCTTATTTATCCTGTCCTATTTTATCTTCCTTCTCATCCTCTGAGTATAATTCTGTGAAGGTGCATTGTTATATTAAAGACATATATTGTGATTGCAGGAAAAGTAATAATGGGGCATATATTTTTAAAAATTGGTAGGCAAAGGGTAAAGAAAAGGCATTTTATAAAAATTAAAGATATCAAGGCATATGTACATGCTGGTGGGTATAATCCAACAAAAGGGGGAGCTTAATGATGAAGAAAATAGAGGGCCAAAAGTAAAAGGCCAGGCATGGTGGCTCTGTAATCCCAGCACTTTGGGAGGCTGAGGTGGGAGGATCCCTTGAGTCTAGGAGCCAAGACCAGCCTGGGCAACATGGCAAGGCCTCATCTCTACAAAACAACAAACGAACAAAATAGCCAGGTATGGTGGTTCATACTTGAGGTCTCAACTACTCAGAAGGCTGAGGTAGGAGGATCACTTGCATCCAGGATGTTCAGGCTGCAGTGAGGTGTGATTGTGCCACTGAACTCCAGCCTGGGTGATTGAGCAAGAAAAGGAAAGAAAAAGAAAAAGAAAGCAGAAAGAAAGGGAAAAGAAAGGTAGGAGGGAAGGAGGGAAGGAAGAAAGGAAGAAAGAAAGGAAAGAAGGAAAGGAAAAGAAAGAAAGAAAGAAAGAAAGAAAGAAAGAGAAAGAAAGAAAGAAAGAAAGAAAGAAAGAAAGAGAGAGAGAAAGAAAGAGAGAGAAAGAAAGAGAAAGAAAAAGAAAGAAAGAAGGAAGGAAGGAAGGAAGGAAGGAAGGAAGGAAGGAAGGAAGGAAGGAAGGAAGGAAGGAAGGAAGGAAGGAAAAAAATTGAAGACACAATCCATTGAATGAGAAGCAATGACATCCAGGATACAAGCATACAAACAGAGGTACTGGACTTAGATTGAAGCAGACAGAGTTTCTTCATTATTATGGAGAAATATAGGAAAGAGTTCTAGATATTAATGCAACCTGATAGACTTTGTGCTAGCATGATGAAGTAGCTCTAGTGTAATCATTTCTATTTTTCTACAGTAAATAGGAAGAAGAGAGAAAAGGAAAGAAATGCTTCCTTTAGAGGATAGTTGAATAGGGTTTTCAAGCAATGATGGAGTCCCAGTTGTGGTTTATGCTGAAAAAGTTTGTATTTATTTTTTCTCCAGCCATATTCTCTTGCCAGACATAACTGGGGTTTTGCTTATGTCAGACTATTATAATGAAGGGAGCTGAAGGTATGTGCAAGGAGACAGAGACGGAAAATGAAAGAGACATAACTTATTCCTCCTGAAACTACAAACAGTGAAAATGTGATAATGCCATGGGTTAAATATATATTAGGATGTCAGGGAGATGGAACAGGGAGGAGATTAGGGTAGATATAAAATCATGTGGGAATAAAAATATGTGTAAAGAGGGTTATTTCTGAAGTCTACTTATAATCTATGGCCTTCACTGAGATGAATTAGGATGTAAGTTATGATAGGATTAATCTTATTTCCTTAAAAAAAGGTGATTGCTTCCTTCTCTTCCTTTTCTTTCTTCTGCTCCCTTTCTTTGTTACTTCTTTTTCTCATCTTTTGCCTTTTAGGCACCTGCTGGTAAGTAACATGTAAGCTTCCAGAAGTATATTCTTACCAAAAGTATTCTGATTAAACTTTAAAGATTGCCTTTGAAATTTGCCATTTCAAAGACTTTCCCACCAGGAGCAGATAAAATGGAGTTGTTGTATCAACCTATGCTTTTATAAAGCCAGGTATGATGAATGGTTAGCTTTTTCAACCAAGTGTCTTAAGCATACCTCCATGCTCACTTGGTATATCTGGGAAAGTTAGAGGGTGATTTAGTTGTCAAAATAACTGAAACATATGACCTGCATGTAATGTCCAGGGCCCATAGATACTAAATGTATTTAAAAACACATTTTTTCTGCCAAAATGCCAATAACTATACCAGTGTGAAACATTGGTCTAAGGGAAGAAGTGTATTACAGTCTCATCCTTTCATCTTTTTTCCAGAAAAATGATTGAATAGACATAGGTAAAATTCCAATGTGACATTAATGATTTTTAAAAAAGCAACTTTTACTCTACTCATGATTTCACTAAGATACAATTTTGTGTTGATACTGGTGTTTGAGAACTCATGTCTACAGAAAATTTAAAAATAAAAACTTAGCTGGGCATGATGGTGTACAACTGTGGACCTAGTTACTCGGGAGACTGGGGTGGGGGGACTGCCTGAGCCTGGGAGGTCTAGGCTTCAATGAGCTATGATCATACCACTGTACTCCAGCCTGAGCAACAGAGCAAGACCCTGTCAAAAAAGAAAGCATGTGTTAATATCCAATGAACTAACTTTATTTGAAACTGTTCAAATATAAATTCTTCATGGAATTTCAGCTACTTTTTAGTTTTAAATTATCTATTTGTCCATTTACATCCTCTTGAAAGGTAAATGTTTTTGTAAAGATTTTTTTCCAACCCTTTTCTTTCAGAGTTAATCACTTTCCCTTCAGTGTTTCCATAAACTTTTTACTGATTTTTATTACATAAGTGGTATATGTATCATAGTATTTTCAATGTTTACATTATACACAGGATTTAGAGTTCCTTAAAGACGGGCAGTTTTAAAAATCTCCCTTATGGGTTTCATTACCTGGAGCTCGGAAGATGCTCCGCAATTATTTACTAAATGAATATATTTTGTCAAGCAAAGAACACTGGCCATAAAAATATTACCCCAGAGTTTTTAATGAGTGGCATATCTTCCTGCAATATTTGCAGTGAGATTAGATTTCTCACCCCAATATGATATATGTGATCTAGATATAGAATATCATATATATATATATTAGCCAAACAACAAACAAACTTTCAAGTTTTTCTCTCCTTTTTGGACAGAGAACTGCCTAAAGCAATCAAATTGTCTCCATCATTTTAACAATGAAAGAATAACTGATTTGTAAGTTTAAAAGGGCAGTTTTCTTTAAAAGGTGAATTTAATGCTGATCTATTGAATGTAAGGCTCTCAACTTTTGAAATTAGATCTAGCCCTATACTATATTTTGAACTAGTTATTTTATGTTTATTATTCTTTCTGACCCATTGACTGTGCTACCTCTTTTCTATTTCTTTATACCATTGTTCAGAACTCCATTAATCACAGGACTAAGAACTATTGCTTTGGATAAAAACTGAGAACCACCAAATAATTGTTCAATAAGATTATGTAAAACATGATAACTCTTGATTTCCCCAAACCCCAATAAAATTGTTCTGGCTTTTATTTGATTACTTTGTACTCCATTTGTCTTAGCATATAACAAATTGAGATTTAAGACCAAATATAAATACTGGAAAAAGTGTGATCCCTACATCAGTGTTAAACTTCAAGTAGAGACTCAATATATTTTTGTTAATTAATTATTTCCACCTCTTAGAAAATAATTTGGATTGTAAATAATTTCCTTCATTGATTAACATCATTGGTAAAGATTTCAGCAAAAATTGCAGAATGATTATTTTCTTGGCCTTTTCAACCTACGTCCCCAATCCAGAGATATCTCCTTAAAGAAGCTACATATTATTGCTGAATCCCTTGGAAACTTGTTATGGTAATCAATGAGACAAGGGCAAAAGCATCTGCCTTTTTCTTGTTGGTTTATAGAAGTCATGAACAAAATAATAGACAAGGAGAATTGTACAACACAGGGTTGTAGCCTTCTTGGAATACGGGTGATCCCAGCATCTGAAATATAGATTGAGAACAGTAGGAACCTAACCCACTTATCACAGTAGCCACAGGGCCATCCAACTACAATGCTAGCGTCAGGGACTAATTCTTTCCTCACACTTTATTTATAGACACAACATGAATAAGTACTTGACAGTACCACCTCATGGCCTTATTAACATAGAGCTAGTTTTTCTTTCTTTCTCTCTTTCTTTTTTTTATTGATGGACATGTCTTCATGTGAGGCATATGCCGCAATCTTATAATAATTTAATGAATTACATTTTCTTCTTTACTGAATACATTCCAATAGCTTAAAAGATAGAGGTAGTTTAATTTGTTTCATTTAAATTCAGGACACTGCTACATTGCAGATATGCTCATTCTGATTTTTGTTGCTTAGAGTTATCATTTTTTAAAGGATTTTTCAATTTATTCCAGGAAGGATACTAAAAAAAGGAAGGAAAGAAAAGAGAAACCTCAAAATAGAACATAAAGAATTGTCACTCCCACTACGACACGAAAAGAAAATGACAGCATCGTCATCACTGACTCCTAACTCTAAAGACAGTACAGTTTAATAGTCTATAAGAACTAAAAAAAGATGGCATTTGTAAAAAGTTTATCATTTTTAAAGGTGCCCTGTGGTTCTGTTTAGGGGACTTTTATTTAACATATATTGTTTTATTTAACACTGATTTAGGCATTCAAAAAATTTAAAAAACAAGATATGTTGTAAAGCCCTGGTCATAAAATCAAAACATCTTTGCATTTTCACTTCTCCATTTCCTAGCTAACTTTGGATAAGTCACTTTCACTCCCCACTTTCCCTCTATATATATTTGGGTTATTAATAGTTCTTGCAATACGTTGTTTTTATAAAATTAGTGCAAAATATTCCTTGGTGCACTGTTGGCATTCAGCCAACATTAGATTATTTGGATAGCTTATCTGAAAATGATCTTTGAATCAGACAGAATCTGAAAATAATATTAACCATAAAGAAAGATTCAGAAATCACGAATTATGTTCTTAGGGCATTATTGGGACAATGTTTTCAGAAATCTGTCCATCGATCACCTTTCATCTATCTATTCCCTACATCTTTAGTTCCTTGCAGGTCTGATTCTTTAATATTTATTAAATTATCATTGATAAAAGCTTTGTAATATAGCACTGAGATTATACAAATTACTTTGAATATATGATACATTTTTGACTGATGGGTACGTTGCAAATCCAACCATTAGTTTTGAATTTAAAGAAGAAAGTGATTTTTGCTATCGGAACTTCCATATTTAAAAGTTCATGGGCAGCCAGGCAGGGTGGCTCACGCCTATAATCCCAGTCTTTTGGGAGGCTGAGGTGGGTGGATCACCTGAAGTCAGGAGTTCGAGACCAGCATGGCCAACATGGTGAAACCCTATCTCTACTAAAAATACAAAAATTAGCCGGGCATGGTGGCACGCTCCTGTAATCCCAGCTATTCAGGAGGCTGAGGCAGGAAAATCGCTCGAACCCGGGAGGCAGAGGTTGCAGTGAGCTGAAATTGTGGCACTGCACTCCAGCCTGCACGAAAAAGCGAGACTCTGTCTCACAAAACAAAACAAAACAAAAAAGTTAATGGGTAAGTGGGAATTTCAAAATGAATTGCCAGAAGAAGAAAGGAATGAAGGCAATATCTAGATAGGTAAAGACATTGAGTAGATTCTCACCTTTTGTAAAGAAATGGTTTCACTAGTTACAAAAGAAGGCAATTTCACATCTTGCCTTTGTTTCTCTTAAACAATTGTAGATATCACTGTGCTACTGTGGCCACTTTCTGTGTGTAACTTACAGGGTGATATTGACCTTGTTGTCATTATCCTCTGACACATGAGGTCTTTGGAAGTAATGACAAATGGTAGCAACATAGCTCATCAAGCCTCCCACAAGGAGAGAATCAAATTTATCAACTACTATGCTATCTTCCACATAGTACTTCTTAAAGTGCTCATATTATCAAGCATAAAGATTTTTTAAATAGCTTTAAAATAATGAAAAAAGTACTTACAAAAAGTGCAAAGTATTTTCTTATCACCCTTTTCCAAAATTCTTAGGTTTCCATTTTTAGCCACCTCTTTTTTCTTTTTCTTTCTTTGGGAGGCTTCAGGGAGCTTTTACGCATGGTGGAAGGCAAAGTGGGAGCAGACTTGTCACATGGTGAAAGCAGGAGCAAGAGAGCAAGGGGGGAGGTTCTCTACACTTTTTCTTTCTTTTTCTTTCTTTTTTTTTTTTTTTTTTTGAGACAAGGTCTCACTCTGTCATCCAGGCTGGAGTGCAGTGGCACAATCTTGGCTCACTGGAGTTTCGACCTCTGGGGCTTAAGCAATCCTCCCACCTCAGCCTCCAGAATAGCTGAAACCACAGGCTCACGCCACAGTGCCTAGCTCTATTTTTTTATTTTTTTATTTTTCATAGAAACGGGGTTTTGCCATGTTGCCAGGGCTGGTATCGAACTCCTGGGCTCAAGTGATCCCGCCCCCTCAGCCTCCCACAATGCTGAGATTACAAGAGTGAGCTACTGTGCCCAGCCTACACTTCTAAATGATCAGTTCTCACGAGAACTCACTCGCACTAGGGGAGTACCAAGAGGGATTGTGCAAAACCATTCATGAGAAGTCTGCCCTCCCGATACAATCATCCACCAGGCCCCGACACTTTTTATTATTATGATTATTTTTATTATTATTTCCATAGGTTTTGGGGAACAAGTGGTGTTTGGTTACATGAATGATTTCTTAAGTGGTGATTTCTGAGATTTTGGTCAACCAAAATCTTTTCAATCTTAGGATGAAAAACTAAAGAAACACTAAATTTATTTTCCTTCTGTGACTTATACATTGTTGGATAATGTTTACAATTTATTAAACTTACTCAGTGCTAAATGTGTAGCAGTGTTGTAGATATAATGTAGAAAAATTTATGGCTTAATTTATAAGGAAACTATCAGAAAGTGAAATTTCTAACATAGCTATGAGACATAGTGGGATCTAGCCCTTTTAAATTCATAATAATGACATCCAGAAGTAACATTACGTTCCTATTGGGAAAAATGTAAATATCCTAAAGAAGGAATCTTTTAAAATATCATTTAAGATGATTTTTAGATTTTTATTCAAATATATTTAAATAAAACTAGGCAAGATTTTTATATCAAAACTTCTCTTTCTCTCTTTCCATCACAAGCACATACAGGAGGCTTTGGTCCTGCAATTGATTTTTAATGAGGCAAATCCCTCAGATTTAGAGTAGAATCCCTAAAGGCCCTCTATCAATTCCTTTTTATTAAGCTAATGACTTTTTAAATGAATTATTTTAGGGAAAAGAACTAATGGGCTTACGAATGTTGTTTTCACCCCAGGTGAAAAATCTTCAGGCAAGATATGATTTAAGAATAAATACCTTTTTTATTTCCAAGCAAATTGCTTTTTAATTATTATTATTAAAATGAGGTGGGGCTAAGAGAAACTTCTGAGGGTCTTGGGGTTTTTCCACTTGCTTTTGACCAAAATGCTTAAAAAGCATTCAGCTCATACAATGTACACTACTCGGGTGACGGATACCCTAAAATTTCAGACTCTACCACTATATAATACATCCACGTAACCAAAAACTACTTGTACCCCTAAAGCTATAGAAATGAAAAAAAAAAAAAACATTCAGCACAAGTAAGAATGTACTAATGGCCGGGCGCGGTGACTCACACCTGCAATCCCAGCACTTTGGGAGGCCGAGGCGGGTGGATCACGAAGTCAGGAGATCGAGACCATTCTGGCTAAACACGGTGAAACCCCGTCTCTACTACAAATACAAAAAAATTAGCCGGGCATGGTGGTGGGCGCCTGTAGTCCCAGCTACTCAGGAGGCTGAGGCAGGACAATGGCGTGAACCTGGGAGGTGGAGCTTGCAGTGAGCCGAGATCGTGCCACGGCACTCCAGCCTGGGCGACAGAGCAAGACTCCGTCTCAAAAAAAAAAAAAAAAGAATGTATTAATACATTCCATCCATAAACACATTCCTTAAGAAACTATTTCTTAGCCTTCCTTTTCAATCCATTCTATCATTTTAAAAGCCAGATTAGTAAAAATTTTGACCCCTAATAAAAAGCAGCATCTATAATTTTACTTTAAACATGATTTTCTTGTTAAAGATGAAGACTTTCACTTTTGGTATCTTCGGTTTTAAAAACTTAATAGGCCAGCTTACACTTTTCCTCATCTGACCATCTTCTGTATATGCCCACATTCTTCATATCCTTGTTAGTAATAAAAACTTCATAGTTCATATATATTTTCTTCATCACTGAACATCAAATAGTATGAGCCTCATTCATGAATTAAAGTATTTTGTAGCTATATATGACTAGATTTTTATTTGGAGGCAAAGCTTATAAGGATACAGGAATCCATAATTGCTATGTATATAAGCAGAAATCTACACATAAGAGTATATATGAAAGAGGAAACTGTTTGTAGAGAAATAATTGAAAATAAGAAGAGAACTTTATCAATTGTCCCTTGAATAATTACTAAAACCCACTCTTATGTGATGATTTTCCAAAGACATAATTAGTAATAACTGTGTTAGGGGACATGCTTTATTGATGCAACTTCTGTTTCATTTTGGTTTTTAAATCATAAATAAAAAGCCACATTGAAAATACGTATATATAATAATCATGTATTCATGTCTATGGTGCAATTTTCTCCTAAAATAATATTTGAATTAAATCAAAAGTTTTTATTTTTTATTTGATTTAGATGTTTAGGTCCATCTTGTGTCAAGAAAATTGAATTCAAACTCTTCAAGTAGAAGCCTCTTCTCCATACCTGTTTTCCTACCTCCCTCAACAATGGCAAAACAAGCTGTATCTCAGAAAATAAATCTTTGGTGCATAAGCCTACTTTATGCTGCAATATACTTTCCATTTATGTGAAGGAGATAATTTAATGAGTGTAAAGATCACAGGTTCTGGGAGACAGGTAGCTCATCTATTAGCTCTGTGACAATGAAAACATTACTCTTTGATCTCTTTTCTCATCATCTGTTAAAAGAGCTAATTATACCTACTTTATACTCTTGTAAAAAAATAAGCCTTGGATTTGTGCAAAGCATCAAGCACCACGTATAGAATGGTTCTCTATTTTGCTCATCTATGTATTTTCATCACCTAGAACAGAGCTGAGTACATAGTATCATTATTAGTTTTGATTGCAATAGAAATAGATTACTGCAAATGTATTGGTTTAAAACAACATAAAATTATTATTTTATAGTTCTGGAGGTTAAAAGTCCTAAATCAAGGGCTCTATTCCTTGTGAATGCTCTAAGGGAGGATCTGTTTCTTTGCCTCTCCCAGATTTTGGAAGTCGCCTGTGCTGCCTGTCTCATAGCCTCTTCCTCATCATTGCAACATCTACTGCTGCCTCTGACTCTGACCCTCCTGCCTCTCTCTTATAAGGACCTTTGTGATTATATCAGGCACACATGGATAATCCTGAAAAATCTCCATCTCAAGATTCTTCATCTAATCATATCTGCACAATCCCTTTTGCCATTAGTATAGTATATTTATAGATTTGGAAGATTAGGATGTGGTATCTTTGAGAGGCAATTATTCTGTCTACCATAGTATCTTATCAATAAATACGTGTTACATAAAGTTAACTATAGGTTGTGTGTAAAAACTGGTTCTTTCATTTATGCATTTAAATAACCATCTATTTAATTCGTATACATATAGTTTATTGAAAGCTTGACTTCGTAGGATACAAGTAGGAAACAATTTTATTATTATTACAAGATGGTTCATTACAAACTCTTTTTATCACTTGTTTTTCTCCTGACACTGAAAAAAAAAAACTGAGACATGTATCACATATTTTTCTGGTTATTTTCAGGTAGTACAAACTTCTTCTGCCACTGGTAGGTAATAAAACAAAAATAAATAAATATTTTCTAGAGATTAAAAAAATTTAAACCCAGTGTAATATTGGAAGTCTCATTTGATTTGAAATTGTTTTCTTCCCCTAGTTTAGTCAACATCCAAATGTGGACAGGATGCCTGCACTGAAGATAGGAAGGCATAATTGGTTATCTCTCTAAGTGTTTCCTCACTTCTTAATTGCTGTTTAGATGGTCTAGGATTACAGAATGAAGAATCAAGGACAGAAAATATTTTACTGAACTAATGCAACAGGCATAGCTGGTGTTGTTGCATTCTTGAACGAACAGATATAAAGGCTGGCTTTCTTTCAGGGAAGTGTTTTTATAAATTATTTTACTTTTTTTGGCTTTGGCAATTTTTTTAGAAAACTATCATGAGAGAGGCTCTTTCTCATAATTTCATTGATTTAAATTGTGAATAATGTCTCCTCCAGATGGCCGCATAAAAATTCCACTACAGACTCCTAGATTTTGGCAGCCTTCTCCCTTTTTCAGGTCCCCCCCAACCCCACCCCCTTTTTTTTTTCCTTCTAGTAGTCCTATTAGGCAGAGGCGTTTTAGAATAAATCAGTTTGACACCTGGCTACTTTCTCATTGCCCTATCATTTGGCCCATGAGAAATATAAAAATATTGCTGTCCCAATATGTTTTGAATATTCTTGGAAGTGTTCTGTATTCTGACCTACCACAGGGGTACCTTTAGAATTAGACTCTTCAGTCATGATTCAGATACGAGTACCTGTCTCTCAGATTCCAAGGAACACATTTCAAATTCTCCAAAACAGTCCCCCATTGATCCTCCTTATTTGGTGTCTCTTCTACTTCCATAGCGCTCTCTCAAGAAATCCTTACTACCATCAACCTCTTAATGAAGTGTTTGTTCTGTCTGTAACTTGGAAGGGAGTGGAACATGATGTTTTAATATTTTTAGGATATGTCTCAAAATCTTAGTTGAAGGGTAGTTTTATGTCTTACTTTATAATATAGGAGTATTTAAAAACTGTTGAATTTTTCTTGACTTTGTGGCACCTCAGCCAAAACCTTATGACTAAAACAATCACACTTCATATTATTTTGCCATTACATATGAAGGAATAACGAATAACTGTTATGAAACCAGGCTTTCAAATTAAACTACATGAAGTAAAACATAAATCCAGTCATTTTGCTTTTACTTAATGCCATAGTGAAAGAGTAGGTATATCCAAGAGTGTTCATAGCAGCAGGTTCGAATGAGTAAAAACCTGAAAACAACTTAAGTGCCCAATAGAAGAATGAATAATTATTTACAGTTTACAATGAATACATTATGGTAATGAAAATGAATTAATTAAAGCTATATCATTAATATTTATAAATCATTATAACATAATTTTATTATTATTATACTTTAAGTTCTGGGTTACATGTGCAGAACGTGTAGTTTTGTTACATAGGTATACACGTGCATGGTGCTTTGCTGTACCCATCAACCCGTCACCTACATTAGGTATTTCTCCTAATGTTATCCCTCCCCTAACTCCCAACCCCCAAAAGGCCCCGGTGTGTAATGTTCCCCTCCCTGTGTCCATGTGTTCTCATTGTTCAACTCCCATTTATGAATGAGAACACACGGTGTTTGGTTTTCTGATCTTGTGATAGTTTGCTGAGAATAATGGTTTCCAGCTACATCCATGTCCCTGCAAAGGACATGAACTCATCCTAGTTTTAAGAGGAAAAAAGCTAAGAAAGAATATGCTCAATAAGTTTCCATTTTAAGAAGATCAAAAACATATGTCTAAAGTATTAAAGGAAAAAAGGAAATAATTTTTAAAGTAAAATGCAGAGTAGAATGATGGTTAACAGAGACTAGGAAGGGTAGCAGAGGTGGGGGGCGGTACTGAGTATGGTTAATGGTCGCAAAAATATAGTTAGAATGAATAAGATCTAGTAATGGCTAACCCAACAGCGTGACAACAGTCAACAATTATTTATTGTATATATAAAAGTAACTAAATGAGTGGAATTGGAATGTTCCTAGTGCAAATAAATGATAAATGTTTGAGATGATGGATACCCCAGTTTCTCTGATTTGATTATTACATATTCTGTGCCTGTATCAAAACACATGTACCCCATAAATATGTGCACCTACTATGTACTCACAAAAATTAAAAAAGATAAAGTAGATTACTGATTATCCCTGGATTAGGAAGATAAGAATGAAATACGTACTGAGAGAACTTTAGTAGCTTGAGCAAAGTTCAATTTCTTAAGTTGAGTGAAATATTCATGGATGTTTATTTTATTATTTTGCTTTGTAACTTATGAATATATGTTCTTGTCTTTTTGTGTGAATAACATATTTTCTAATATTAAGAAGACAGACCATCGACCATTTTAAAAAACAAGCAACTGTAAGAAGAAAGACACACGCAAAAATAGGTCCATCTGTTGCTAGTTCTGTTCTTTTGGGTGAGTTATTAAACTTTTCTAGACCCCCCTTTCTCTATCTGTGAGATGGAAATAATGGGGGTGGTTGTGAAAATTAACAATAATGCAATTAAAGTTATCATAATTATAATTAGTAAGTGTGTATAAAAATGAGTTCAGTATAGTCAAGTATATTCAAATATATTTAGTGTATAATTCATTTTTAAGTATGGTAAACTAATAGCAGCTATTTTAATACCTTTTGGGCATAAAATACATGAATCTTTACTTTTATCATATTTTAATGATCCATGCAAAAGTTACAATTCTTTTAAGAGTTTAATAAAGAGAGAGAAGCCTAACCTAGGTTTTTTTATAGTATGCCTACGAACATTTTATTTTTACAACCCTCTATAATTTACATTTTGAAATCCCTTATTTCCAAAATTATAACAGTGATAAATAAGGTTTCCCAGAGAAATGCAACTAGTTTCTCTGTTCCCAATTTTTAAAAAATGTTAGAAAGCTATAGCTTCAATAGTGTGTTTGATTATCATGCTAGGAAAAGATTTTTGAAAAATTATATTTTATTTTATTTTTATTGAAGGGAAAGCACAGTCATAAGGACCAGTAGAAGATTTTCCAAAGTTATATGACATGACAGAGAGAGTTCAGAATCCTGATTACCTAGCTCTTCTCACTGTATTTTTATCACCTATTAGTTTCAACCGACATCAAATGCCACCCAGTTAATATATTCCACCCAGTTTATTATTCAATTACCTTTTTTCTCAAATATTGATCACACAGGATGAGCAGCACTAAGCTAAGCCCTGGTAGACACAGCCATATCTCTAAGGAAAGAGAAAAAAAAAAACCAGAGAGGAGAAGAGAAATTAAATAAGACTAAAATTTTACATATTTGTGAATTTGGTGGAGCAAGGATAAAGGAGATGACTAGAGAAATGAAAAAGAGGTCTTCTGAAAAGATATTTATGTTGAAACCATGAGGGCTAGTAGCTGTTAATTATTCAAAAAGGAAATGGCAGCCCATTTTATACTTATTTTAAGTACCCAGCAATATTTGTTGAGTGTTTATTATAGATCAGGTGCTGTTCTAAATTTGAATATTGAATTTGGAACTGTGAGTAAAGCAACTAAATTTGCCTCATTATACAGCTTACATAAATAATGATAGGTATACATACAATAAATTAATTAACAAAAACACATTACATTTGTTATGTGGTTTTAAGAACTATGGAGGAAAAAAATAAAGCAAAGTAGAAAGATTTGAGAGTTCTGATGGAAGGAGATGGATGTTAATACTGTGTCATATAGAGTCGCCCTTATCAATACAGAGTGACAGGCAAGGTCAAATCCCTGAGGTTGGAACACGGGTTCCAGTAACTGAAACAGGACACGCCAGGGGTATCTGAAGGCCATTAGGTCAGAGAAGAATGTAGGGCCAGATCATGTAGGGCCAGAAGAATGTAGGGCCAGATCATGATTAGGCCAGAGAAGAATGTAGGGCCAGATCATTCGTGGAACAATGATGGACTTTGTCTTGTACTCTGAGCTAGATAGTTCCCATTGATGAATCTTAAGAAAGTAATACGATCAACTTTACTGATTAAATGATCACTTTGCTGACTGTGTAAAGACTAAACTGTGGGGAGGGTGAGATGATTTATGAGTGGAGGGTTGGGCAGCTAATGAAATAATCTAAATAAGAGGTAACAGTGGTTTGGACCAGGATGTGGCGGTAGATATGGAAGTGCTGGGAATATAGACATATTTCATAAACAGAGCCAAATACAATAGTAAGGACTAGACATATAGTATTACAGACAGAGGGAAATCACAATTTCATGGTATTTGGGTCACACAAACTGAACTGAGCAAGATGAGGGAGACTGCACGTTTGGGGGCTGGGTAGAGTTGTATTCAGTTATATAGGTTTAAGTTGCCTATTAGCCAATCAATTGGAGATGAAGAGTGGGCAAATAAATACAGAAATATTGAGGCAAGAGGGGATAAATATTTGAACGTTGTAAGCTTAATGAATTATTTGATGCTATTTAAAACCATCATCCTAGATGAAGTCACCTAGGGAGTGAGTACAGATAGAGAGGGCAAGAGACCCTGGGGCTCAGCTCTTTGTTACTACAACATCTAGAGACTGAAGAAATACAGAGAAACCAGTAAAGAAAACTTTAAAAAGGAGCCAGTTAAATAGATGATGACTTTTTAAAATAAAATTGAGATACCTAGAGGTTTAAGAGGTTAAGAAACTCTATCAAGATCAAATGAGTCCATGACAAAGGTTAAATTACAACAAATAGTAAAATTATATTTTTTATCAAGCGGATATAAGGCTGCATAAGCACCTTTTAAGAATGCTGTAGAACACTAATCTGTCAATAATATTTGAGGTCATATTACATAATCTTCAATAGGGTGTCTCTTACAGAGTACCTATTGACCTTCAGTCAACATTAGATTTTGCTTTCTTTCTCAATGTACTTACAGATTTAGGATTAAAAGTCAGATTTTGAAAATAAATTGTCTTTATAGTATGCAATAATTTAATAATTATACAATTTTCAAATGAAAATTTTTCATATACTCAAGATTTTTCTGTTTTCCTCCTTGACAGATGTTTTAGTTTATCTTCTTTTTTATTATTATTATTATACTTTAAGTTTTAGGGTAAATGTGCACAATGTGCAGGTTAGTTACATATGTATACATGTGCCCTGCTGGTGTGCTGCACCCATTCACTCGTCATTTAGCATTTGGTATATCTCCTAATGCTATCCCTCCCCCCTCCCCCCACCCCACAACAGTCCCCAGAGTGTGATGTTTCCCTTCCTGTGTCCATGTGTTCTCATTGTTCAATTCCCATCTATGAATGAGAAAACGCGGTATTAGGTTTTTTGTCCTTGCGATAGTTTACTGAGAATGATGATTTCCAATTTCATCCATGTCTCTACAAAGGACATGAACTCACCATTTTTATGGCTGTATAGTATTCCATGGTGTATATGTGCCACATTTTCTTAATCCAGTCTATCATTGTTGGACATTTGGGTTGGTTCAAGTCTTTGCTATTGTGAATAGTGCCACAATAAACATACGTGTGCACGTGTCTTTATAGCAGCATGATTTATAGTCCTTTGGGTATATACCCAGTAATGGGATGGCTGGGTCAAATGGTATTTCTAGTTCTAGATCCCTGAGGAATCACCACACTGACTTCCACAATGGTTGAACTAGTTTACAGTCCCACCAACAGTGTAAAAGTGTTCCTATTTCTCCACATCCTCTCCAGCACCTGTTGTTTCCTGACTTTTTAATGATTGCCATTCTAACTGGTGTGAGATGGTATCTCATTGTGGTTTTGATTTGCATTTCTCTGATGGCCAGTGATGATGAGCATTTTTTCATGTGTCTTTTGGCTGCATAAATGTCTTCTTTTGAGAAGTGTTTGTTCATATCCTTTGCCCACTTCTTGATGAGGTTGTTTGTTTTTTTCTTGTAAATTTGTTGGAGTTCATTGTAGATTCTGGATATTAGCCCTTTGTCAGATGAGTAGGTTGCGAAAATTTTCTCCCATTTTGTAGGTTGCCTGTTCACTCTGATGGTAGTTTCTTTTGCTGTGCAGAAGCTCTTTAGTTTAATTAGATCCCCTTTGTCAATTTTGGCTTTTATTCTACTTTTTTTAGAGGGCTGTTTTAAAACTTGAAAGTTGTATATCCCTTTTTTCTCTAGTTTTTCTGAAACGATTTCTGTTGGCCCTTACTATTTTCTTTAGTCTTTTATCATTTGTCTCCCTTTCGTTTTTGATATTTCAATTTTTAGATAGTTATTTTTGTAGTTTAATAGTAGGCATCTTAATCATTAACAATCTCTTTGAATTAATACCCATTTATTTTGTAGTCAATTTTTACAGAAAATCATAACCTAACATCTATTGTCAAGATATTTTCACATTTTTAATAAACTGTTAGATATCTGGACTAAGGGAATCATGAGCTCTAATATTTGCATAAGCATTTATACGAGGATGTTAGTTAACCTTAGAAAGTTCTATAGGGAATGTTGATGAAACACATTGTAACATGGGTGGCATCTATCCTGTTTATAAAACGACACTAAATAGAGCATTGGACAATGTTTTCTTAACCAGTGTTTCTCAATCTACCTCTGCTGAGGAATTTTGTTTTTCAATTTGTTGTTTGCCAAAACTTTGTGAAACAGAGCACAAATGAACTACTAGAAAATAAATAAAAAGACATATAAAATGCAGTCTTGATTTTTATTATTACATTCGATGGACATGAAGTTATTGGCCAAAGTTCTATAAAAACTTTTCAAACATTTGTTCTCATTTCTTCAACTAACGTTCATTGTGGGTACCAGTCTATAGACCACGCTGTATAGGAAAATACTTCTACAAGGTCCCCTCTTATTGAACTGCCTTTAAAAACACCGAATTTTAGAAGAATATGTTACATAATATTATTAGAAATTATTTTTTGAGGACCTGAAACCCATTATATATGACTTTATAGAAAGACATGCTGATAATTGCAGTACCAGTGTAGTGAGGAATACCAGGAGGTGTTATACCATTGAACAGGGTGTGTGTTTTCTTTCTGCCAAGTAACCAGTAATTATTATAATAATGGAAATGCCTTTAATCATAATATGCTTCAAATTTGTTTTAAACATCTTTCTCACAACAATCCTGTGAGGCTGACATGATTTTTCTTACTTTATAAGAAAACAGATACAGAAGTCAAGTGAATTTCCAAGATCACAAATCTCATAATTGGCAGCAGTAGTGCCAGAACTCAGGTTTTCTGCCATCTGTTCTCCTCCAGGTTGATGTAATCGTTATCACTTTGTTATGAAATTCGAATTGAGGAGACAGTGAAGCCAATCAACAGAAGAGAGAGGCTGCGAAAAGGGATTTCTTTATGACGTTTTGGAGTATTCTTGCTGCATATAAGGGGGGCCTCAGGCTAATGAGAATGACTTAGGGTAGCATTCAGGCTGTTGTAGTAATTAATGCAGAGGTTAAGCCAGGATAATTCTTGGCAATACTATGGTCTTGTTTTCCCTTGGGAAGAGGTCCAGGGCTGACATTGTACTACACAAACATAGGCCTCCAAGTAGAAGTACAAGTCCTAGGTTAGGACAATAGATTTAGTTAGCTTTCCTGGACACAAGTCTGTTCTTTTTTATTTTCCTCATTGGAATAGATTTTTAGGAATTTCTATAATAGGTTCAGCTCTATTTTGTGGCTAAAGTGACATAATGGAGTGCAAGTTAACACAAGATTTTCGACATTCACCAAGATGATGCTTTATTGTTTTTTTTTGTTTAACTAAACCATGAGATAAGGAAGAAAATATAAACTTGGAGAAAAAGCTGATCCTTAACCAGAAATTATAGTGGTTGACATTGGTGACTTGCTAATAGGACTGATATAGTAGGTAATAATTAATATACTGGTGTGTTTGTGTGTGTGCCTGTGTGTGTAAGGGAGGGGTTAGCTCAGTTATATGAGTGATGTCAAATACATCATGCTTCAAGGATGTTGGATTAAAGATATTACTTATTTTAACAAATAAATGCAACTTGAGAAGGAGTCAATTCTGCAGTGTATTAATTCCTTAACATCTTATCCTTAATCAGGTTCTCCCCTCACTGAAGCAAGACTGGTAAATAAGTTTTGAAGATGAAGATAAAACAGAATAAATTAAGGAAGAAAAAAAAGAAGAGGAAAATCTCCCAAACTGGCCTGTCTTCAATGTTCCTTTGAACTTTCTCTCCTACTGCACTCTTTACATTTTAATGACTTGAGTGTTTACCATTTATGCAGGAACATACCCTTAATGTGCTTAGAAGTGATGCGTATCTTCTATACATGAGACAGACCACCCAGCAAAATACCAATCCAGCTTAGAGTCTGTGAAGTATTATCCATTTGTCTAAAATGTACTGTATTAAACCTTATAATACTTTGTTAGCTGGTTATGTCAAATTCTCATTGTAATATAAAGATTTAAGTAAAATATGAACAAATTGACAATATCCAATACCAAAAGGCCATAAAAACCTTTTTCAGAAATATAACAGACTTACAGCCTTGCGTAGGTCAGCAAAAATGGTATGTACCAGAGGATAGTTATGAAAATTTAAAGAAGTGTATATTTCTTCATTTATTCTGTACCCGTTCAACATTGTGACAAGCATAACAGTGTTAACAATTCTTACATACTTTTTGCTACATTTCCCCTCTCAATACGATGTCATTCCATTTTTTTTACAATTTTTACAAATGAAGACAGAGGCATCTTATTAAGACCAACTACTCCCAGGTTTATTTGTGAAGATAGTAAGACTCACCTGTGCAGGTCCAGAAATGTTCTATTTTTCACAGAAGCAGTAAATTTTGGGACTAATGGGAGCAAGAAAGATTATCTCATCTTGTCAGTTATTAGATGCAGCAATACTAAAACAAATTTAAACTGGAAGATTTCCTTCTCAGGGTTATAACAAATACTAAATTAGGTTATGTGTTTTGTTGTTCAGAGGCATACAAATATTTGTATATAATCATTAGGGTGCTGGCATTGATGGGATTAATTATGCATATTACATTACTTAATCATCTTCACATGTGAATCTATTAAAATGATATAAATTGAAACAATATTAAACATAATGCTGGATGTGAGCAGCGAGCATAAAAGTAGAGTAATTGGATGCATTTATGTGTGTATAAATGTATGTGAATTCATATGTATACACATACACACAAAGAGAGGAGTTGGTAAGAGACAGAGAAATGAGATGGAACTTTAAAACATGAGAAATCACCTCATAAAAGTGCTTATTTTTAAAATAAGGACATTTAGGCTGAGAGAGTACAATACTTGACCAAGGTCCCAAATAACAGCCTGTGTTAGTATGCCCACTTAATGAGAATGACAATGAGGTATGGAGAGGAGAGAGAGCAAAAGAGAGAGAGAAAGAGAAAAGAGAGAGGTGGAGACTGGAGTTTGGGACTGAGGGAGTTTAATCATGGTTGTAGAAGTATAATTAGCATAAGAACATTAATTATATGTTTTCATGTTATAGAAGGTTTTACAAGTACTAATACTTTATTTTATGCCTGATTTAGTCAAATATAATTTTTACTAAGTCATATTCTTACTTATTTTGCATAGACAATGGTTTTTAAAAATATGCATCTCAAAAAATCTTGTTTGAATTTATTCAAAGAAATTACATCTTCTGGTCTCAAATACTGGCATTCAGAATCATGCATTTTAAAAATGTTCAATTATACTTTAAATTTAGTAACTATAGCATTATATTGATCAAACATATTTGATGATTTAGGCTATAATTTTTAAAAATGCAGTAACTCAGGGTCATTATTAGGAATTAAAACCCACATTTGTGGCAGGTTGTAGACCAACTGATCTATTTAGTTACATTTGGATCTGCATTTGGGTCCATTCTTGCCCTTTCCCTTTCATGCCACTGCCTGCTTAATTTTCCTCATCAGATATTTTCTCACAGAGCAGTCCCTGAACAGGATCACATGAAATACTTCATAATTTACACTTAACAAAATATACTCTCTCAGGTGTGGGGTTTAAAATTTTAGCATAAATTTCTTAGATAATACTAATACTGGAAAGAATTTGTGACATCTCCTTCTAGTAGATATAAATGCTACCAATTCAGTTATTTTTATTAAGTAGTGAAAGAGAAAGAGAGAGAAGGAGAGAGACAGAGAGAAAGAGGTAGAAGGAGAGGAAGGAAGGAAGGGAGAGAGGAAGAAAGAGGAAGGGAGGAAGAAAGAGGAAGGGAGGAAGGAAGGAAGGAAGGAAGGAAGAAAGGAAGGAAGGAAGGAAGGAAGGAAAGATAAATTTAATATAATGCTTTTCTGGCTATTATTTTCATTTTACAAGACAGGTGAAATGGAAAAATATAATGCTCAAAGATGAATTTTTATTTTGTGAAATTTAGTGTTTTTAACATACAAACTAGTCCTAGATTATTACTCAAGGCAGATTTCAAATTTCTCAATATTGAAAATTTTTGATTGATAGAATGACAGATAAACCAATTGTTTCTGACAAGACTTGTACAACATCTTATTTTCTTACAATTCTGAAGATTTTGTAAAATGCCAATTAGTGCTCAAATCCCATTAGTAAATTAATTAGAATGTAGTTAAAATCTGCCACAGAGATTGTAAAACAAATCAAATAATGCATCACTATCCACTCTTGATAATAAAGAAATTTTCATTTGGCTCAAGGGAGTTGGCACATTACTAATTAGTATTAATTCAGTTGTTCTTTGTTGTTTAAGAATAAATTTAGTATGACCCATATCATTTCTAAGAAACAGAAATTAAATAATTTATTTCTCCTTCTTTTACTGATTCTCACACTTACCTTTTTGTTTCTAACTACAGGCTTTTAGAGATATAAACCAGATCAGATGTTTCCATATTGTCTTTTAAATCCTAGCATGACTTTGTATCAGTTAGAATAGCTTAAGTAGAAACTATTAAAGCAAATTAAAATGAAGATCATTTTAATGAAAATCCCTGAGCTAACCAAGCCACTTCGGCCTTGAAAATAACTTTAACCTTGCTTAAGTTGCAAATATAGGCAGAAAATGTGGGTCATTTCTTGTAAATGCCTATATTAAAGAAAAACAGAACTTAAGCTTAAACCAATAAAAGGAAGCCAGATAACATGATTACAGAACTAGGGATTTTTCAGTGGGATGGAGCAAATAAGGCAATTTTATGATGCTTATCAGTTAAACATTTTCTTTGTATTACATTCTGATTCATTCTATAAAAGTATATCTTTTATGCTTTTTCAATGGCATTGAAGAACCACTTCTTGCTTAGAGCTGCCCTATTCATGAATTACTGTTTGTCTAAACACATTATATAAATTATATTTACCTCAGTTTATCTTTTTAACACAACTAACAAATATTCTTAATTTGACATGCTTTGAAAAGTATTGCATTTATTATCTCACATAGGTGGACTCTCACACATAGTGACATTTTCAGGCAGGTGGACTAAGTGGCTCATTGTTTTCAAAGACCCAGGTTCTTCTCATAAATCTGAAATCCATTGGATTAAATTCACCTAAAAGCTTGTTCCTCTCTTGATTTCAAGATAGTGTCTATCACTGCTACAGGTTTTCTTACTCATCATGCAACATTAAGGATAGCCACAAATAATTTGATATTTTCTCCATCTTGAGATGAGTTCTATGTACCATCCCCTTGAATTTGGGTGAGATCTATGTCTATTTGAACAATGCAATATGGCAAAAGTGAATCTGTGCTTTCTCCTAGACCCAAGCCCTAAAATACTGGTAGCTTCTACTTTGTCTGTCTTTGAACACTTGCTTTTGCAGCCCGATGGCCATACTGTGCAAAAGCCTAACAAGCCCCAGAACAGGCCCCCATGAAGAACAACTGTGGCTAGCTGAACTCCCAGGGAACAGCCCACACTATCTAATGATTCATGTAAATTACTATCTTAAAGGTGAATCTTCCATTCCCAGTCCAGCTGCCCAGCTGATAACACATGGAATGGACACGAGTTATCCTCACATTGTCTTGCCCAGATTACTGGTTTGTGAATTAAATAAATGACCATTGTTTAAACCATTGCTTTGTTGTTGTTGTTGTTTTTTTTTAGTGGGAGGGAAGGAGTGTTTGTGATGCAGCAATTAATAATCAAAACAGTCATATTTCTCAATAGATAGAAAAATGTAAGTCCTTATATTCAGTGTGATGGGACAAACATAGTCCTACTGCTCACCCCCTGAGTCACTCAGGAAATTCCAAAGCCAGCTGTCTTTACCTAAACTAAGTCTACTACTAAAGTTGAGATGAGGTCAGTTTCCACAGATACACATGGCATATGGAGCAGTGCTAGGTTCAGTAAGGAGGAAGACAATCTGTAGGGTCCACTGCTAACTATATACTTTCTTTTAAAAAGAGAAAATTTTCAGATACTATTATTTAAGATAGAGATTTGAAACTTTTATAAATTGTCCTTAGGTTGTAAAGATAAAGAGAGACTATTAGAGCAAATGTTAATTCATCAAAGAGCATGTTAAAATTGAGGCTCCACCATTTGAGGCCTTTATTCTAAGAAGACAGATGATTCAGAGGCTTACTACAAGATAAAAACGACGACATTTAATGGTTATCTCTTAAAAATATGGGATGAAAAATGTCTAAGCCCTTATGCAAAAAAAAAAAAAAAAAGCTGGCTTTAAAGTGAATTTTGAGAACATTCCTTCTGCAAAGCAGATACTTGGTGCTCCACACATACTTCCCCAATAATCCAAGGGTAGACCACAAAGAGTGAGATGGCTAAGTTCCTAGGCTGGTATACACTTTCTACATGACTTTAGGAAAGTTGTCTAACTTATGAGCTTCTTTTATCTATTTAATAATAAATTACTGAGCAGTTAGGCTATACTAGGCACTGTACCTTCATCCATAAAATGAAAATATGCATATTTCTTTTTTTTTTTGAGACAGAGTTTCTCTCTTGTCGCCCAGGCTGGAGTGCAATGGCGCAATCTCGGATCACCGCAACTTCCTTCTCCAAGGTTCAAGAGATTCTCCTGCCTCAGCCTCTCGAGTAGCTGGGATTACAGGCATGCACCATCACGTTTCGGCTAATTTTGTATTTTTAGTAGAGACGGGCTTCTCCATGTTGGTCAGGCTGGTCTCAAACTCCCGACCTCAGGTGATCCGCCCGCCTCAGCCTCACAAGCATACATCTGTTAAAAGTTTCTCTAAAAATTATATGAAGTCCTCTTTGTAAAAAAAAAAAAACTACTTTTATAACAATGTTTGATTATAAATCACATATTTTAAATTTCTGTATAACTATAGATGGAGATAATAATAGCAGAAAGCCAAGTACACCTTCAAGGTTGTACAAAATGTTTTAACAGGTAGCAAATTCAAAGAGGAAAGAAATCCATTACTATCAAAGCAGAAGATAGTCCACACACTAAGCGTACTGTGAAATAACAGGGATGGCTGGAGCCACCTTTATACACAACATGAGAATCTGAAACCAAGTGGTTCATCTTTCTGTTACCCATGTAAGAAAGAGGCTATTGCAGATACTATAAAACAAATTCCATTACCTTGAATTCTAAGAGGCTGCGATTTTTTAGGCTATAACAAAATTACTATTAAATCAAGTATTTTTAAAATAAGTCAACTGAAAATTGAGAATACTTTATAATTCTCTGATTTTAACTAACTTTGTCAGACTAAAGAGCAGCCAGAATTAGTGTCTTTAAAATCTCTTTTTAAATATAGATTTTATTTTTCAAATTGATCTCAGCTCTGTTCCAAATGACTCTGGTCTTAAGGACTGACAAAAAAATCGGGGAGAGTTTTGCATTTTAGATGACAGGTTTTTTTTATTTATGTAAGCCTTTATGCTCTTTCTTAAAGGCTTTTCATAATTTGCCTATTGCCCTTTCATTTGTTCATTCGTTCATTTTACACTTATTTATGAGCATTATGCTATATACTGAAGAAATCTTTTTAGTAAGGAACCAAACTATTTCATCAGCTTTTAGGGCATGAGGTATGTAATTTTAATGCAATATCCATAATAGAATGAGCAAAGTGACTTCACAGTCTACATCTGCCTCATTTATATCCAGACTGTAATTTTCCTTGATTTCACATTTAATTTAATCTGGATAAATGACGTAAGTAGAAGTTTTGACTAGCATTAGAGTTACTCTACAGATGCAAACATACACATACCATACGTGTATATAATTTTCATTCATCTTTGTTGCAAAAATATTACACTGATCATTTTCTGTTATAATCCACTACATGATTCCTTGAAATGTTTTTCAAGGTAAATTTAGCGTTATTTAACAATATCTGTTGTTGTTTTTTTTTTCTGTAACTGAGAAAGAAAGCCCTTGACCTCCCAGAGAATCTTTTCTTATGCAGTGGCTGCAATTCGTCACTCCTGAGTAATTTAGATTGAAACAACAGCAAGTGGATTTGAAGAACTGTGCTGGGCAATAAAAGGTTAATTTCCTCAAAATGGAAATCTCTAGCTGTCCCTGTGATAACTGAGAGGGCTGCAGAGATAAGTGTTTGCGTGGTGATGAAGAGAATATTCTGGGCATTAAATGAGAGTTTTGATAGGTTTATTTGTGACCATGTTTCCTACAGGGATGGTAAAAATGAATTAAAGAAAAGTGCACACACCATACTGAACTTACCTGCTCTTGATAATGATGAAACCCTTTGGATTTTATACTGTAGGCTTAACCAGCAGTACTCCCCAAGGAAATAACTACTCCGAAGAGCTCTTTTGCCCAGTCAGTTATTGAATTTTGTTCACATATGGAAGAACAGAGCTTACCATGAGGAGGCCACCTCTGCGGCAAGTGTCTGTTTCAAAGGAAGATTCAGGTTCAGGTCCCTTACTAGTCCTTACTAGCTGAGAAACTTGAACACGTTATTTTGAAACTCAGCTTTGTCATCTGCAGTAAGAATGTTGGTGGTACTATTATGAAATCTAGAGGTGTTTTACACTCCCCAAAATGCAGATAAAAATGAGAGCAAGATTGCCCTAGCATGAAGAGAAATGAAAGGCACCGAGATTGGGGATTTACAGTTTATATTTAAACACACTCGAGTTTGAGTACTACATCTGTGGCTTACCGATGACATCGATTCAGTCTTGTTAATTTAGCAGTCTACAATTTAGTTTTCTGATCTGTAAAATGTTGGTTTTTAGCAGGATGGTTGAGAGGATTCAATGAGATAATTAATATAACATGACGAGAATGCTTTCTAGCACATTGTAAGCACTTACAATAAATGTTAACTAATAGTAGCTATTTTATTTTATTTCAGTTAACCAAAAGGTTAATTAAAAGCTTAGTTGGTGAGTCAAGAATGAATGGAAAAGAAGAAAAAATAGTTACAAAGGCCAATGTTACTCATGTTGTTAAGAACTGAAAATGTCATCCAGGGCAACTCAACATCTTCCTGGCAGCTAGATCCCTATACGGAAGGTGATTACATCAGGATATGTAAGTCTGATGTTGTGAGAGATCTGAATACTCCACATAATACCCCTTTCTTTTGTTATCATCCCCAGGCAGCCATCTATTATCTGGCTTTCCAATGGTTTGCCTAGAGGAAAAAAAAAACAAAAAACGATGATCTCTCCAGGCCCAAATAAATATCTGATCTAGATGTTATAGTCTTCATTGAAAATAATACACAGATCTCTGATTGTATATATTAGTCTTCTACATGTTTCAGTAGAAGTTAGTCATTTTAAGCTTTATACCGTCTAAGTATACAATAAAATTTCTAAACTCTTAAACTGAGGATATGACTTGGGATGGGCTGAATACATTAAAATGTGGCTTCCATTTAGGGATCCATTAGAAAAAAATATGGCATTCATCTAACATATTGCATAACTCTAAAATTAAAAGCCTGTTTTCCCATGACCAGTGGTTTAATTAAGACTGATGAGAGAATATAAGTGAAAAATATTAGTTTTAGTTACAAAGTAAAGATGACAAAAATTTCATTGTGTTTAAGAAAATTACTAGTTGAATCTAGGACTCTTAGGAAAGAATCTATCTGCCACGTTCTGCGAATGAACTAAAGTGTGTATGGGATTATATGTTACTACAATATTACACGTATTACCTCTTATTGTTACCCATGGCAAATTATAAAAATAAAAATGAGATACAAGATACATACTTAAGATTTTGACAATTTGAATACAACATAGAAGATACATTGCTTAATCTTACTGAATTTGATCATTTGGAGTAGGGCTGGTCTGATTCGTAGACTACCTTCAAAATTGCACATTCTTTAGCAAAAGTCCACCTTTAGGGAATTTATTTTAATAAATAACAACTTATAATTAGCATATAAGTTACGGTATATACTCGATTGCTTCCAAATTACTTTTGTATCAATTGAAACAATTTGTTTTGCAAAATATTATAAAGTATCATCCCAGATATTATTTGTGAAACTGCCTTGTCTATTTGTAAATAGTTTCATAAGTAAACTTCTGACAAGCTCTTATTTAAATATTTATACATTTAGAATTGTATAATCTGAAATGAATCAAGTTCAATGGTAACATTTCAAGTGAAAAGCATCCTAGTCATAGAGGAAGAAATTAATACCTGATAATTTTGCTGCAGAATTATTATAAGATTGCTATTTTAGCAATACCCTCATAAATAATGTACTAGAAATATGAATTCAGAGCCTATGTAATTAATATTCTTTACACTGAGATACATGTAATATATTATCACATGATAATTAAGGTTAAAATTGTTTAAATTTTTAAATACTCTAAGTAAAAATGTTAAAAAAAATGTAAACAAAAGTATCAAAATTACTACTCAAAATATTGATATATACAAATTGTTTTATAGTATCTTCAAGGGTATCAAAATGATGTTCATAACTGATGAATGTTAATATGTTGTTCTTATGTATTTACTAGAAGGATTTCGAGTTGTATCTTTCCTAAATAATAACTATTAATCTTTTTCTATTTACAAGACTGTATACTGAGTCAAAATATATATTTTTTTAATTTAGAAAGTCTTTTTTTCAGCTACTCGGGAGGCTGAGGCACTCCAGCCTGGGCGACAGAGTGAGACTCCGTCTCAAAAAAAAACAAAAAAAAAGAAAAAAGAAAAAGAAAATCCTTTTTTCTTTAATCTTGAAGCCTTTCAATATTTTCACATATAAAATATTAATTTACTTGTATGTAAAACCTTTATAAAATTTTAAATGAGTAAATTCAATTAATTGCTTATGAAGGTTTAATGTTTTGTGAAAGAGTAATGGCCTATATGTCAAATGTTTAATTACAATTATTTCTTTAAAAATAGTTGCTATCTTAAATTTTTAAAAATTCTCCATGTTATTTGTCATTGATTAAAGACCGTGGAATATGAAATGAGCAAATATTATTCTCATTTTAAATTTGAGGACATTAAAACTTTGAAATATCATGCAGCCTTTTCAAGTGATTCGGCTACTGTTCGGAGAAGCTACCAAAGAGCTAACTCTTATTATGATGCTTTCCTTATAATGTTATAAAATTGTGAAATAATGTGATGCAATTTGATAAAATAGGATGTAGATTACTATAACCTACAAAATTTCTCCAGTTCACATGAAAATTAATCTAATTTAAATGAGATAAAATAATTATATATGTATATCTGTCAATTAAGTTTTTTAAAAAAGCACACATGCCTAATTATAACTGTGTGTATGCTACAATCTTGGCGTTATTTTAATATCTGAAACAGGATTTGGAAAACTGGAAGTGGCTTTTCTGTCATTTTGCCTCAGTAGTACCAATAAAGTCATATAATTATTTTTTATTTTATTATTATTATTTCCTGAGACAGAGTCTTGCTCTGTTGTCTAGTCTAGAGTGCAGTGGTGCTATCTCAGCTTACTGCAATCTCCGCCTCCAGGGTTCAAGCGATTCTCCTGCCTCAGCCTCCTGAATAGCTGGGGTTACAGGCGCCTGCCACCATGCCCAGTTAATTTTTGTACTTTTAGTAGAGTCGAGGTTTCACCATGTTGGCCAGACTGGCCTTGACCTCCTGGCCCTCAGGTGATCTGCCTGCCTCGGCCTCCCAAAGTGTTGGGATTACAGGCATGAGCCACTATGCGAGGCCTAGATAATAATTACTTTAAAAAAAGAAAGTCTTTCTGTAGTTTTCTTATATCACTAGTTTTTATAGGGATAAGTTTTAATGACCATTATTTTATTTTTCATAATATCTGTATTATAATATTCACTCACATAAATAAAATATGCAGAAATTTGCAAATTGGTGTTTTCTTGTCCCTTCTTAACAACTGCATAGGACACTTGCCTGGCCCCATGAAAATTCACCCTGGGCTCTAGAACAATCACCACAGCCCAACTAACTCCAGGGGTTTGATTCACATCTTTAGAACTCTTTCTAGTCTTGACATTCACAACTTATTAAAAAGGCTTAGTTTCTTCCCAACCAAAAACACAACAGGATAAAAGAATAAAGAAAAAGGGCGTTCCCTAACTCAGTCTTAAAATAATTACACAGAAAATGAGTTGCATACCTCTGGGCTTGTAAAATAAAGGGAAGCAAAAGGAAAAAAAAATAACCAAGCACATTCTCCTTCTTTTAACTGCATGGGTAATATAGTGTGTTGAAGAAGAATATCATTATATCCTGGCCTGAAGTATTTTTTAAAATTATGTATTATTCTCCCCTGATTAAAAAGTGAGTATAGCATGTGTGAAACAGCTTTAAAATATTGCAGTAAGAACTTTCTCACTCCACTTAAATAGAAGTTATTTCCTCCATAAACTCCTCAAACAAGGTTTACTTTGTAGAGACACTTGAATGACTTCCTTTTCATCAACTTAACTAATGTTATGCCCCAGAATCTGCCATTGCAAACCAAAGTGCAATGATGATGCAAAGAACATATGACAAAAGAAGTTAGAAAATTTGGCTCTGCAGAAGATTTACAACAAAAAGCAGGTAGAATTGACTTAACTGTTCTCAACATCTTCGGCAAAATCCACATTTATCTTTTAGACTATAATGGGTTATTTAGTTCAGTAACATCTGACAGTGAGTACATTTTCAATGAATTTGCCAAAGGGGTGAGAAATGAAATTTCTTTTAGCTCCAGTTAAGCAATGGACACATTGCTGACTCTGTAGTCATTTTATCCTCTCTGTATAGAAAGGGGGAAAAAAAGGTTAATAATGTGAGGGCTTTGGCATTTGAAAGAATTAAGAATTAAGTTCTAGTTTTACCTATTATTACGTGGGTAATTTTGGGCAAGTCAATGGTTTCTTTCCTCCCTTCTGTCTCTTCCCTCTATTCCTTCACTCTCACTTTCTCTTCCCCTGTTCCTCCCTCTCTCCTTTTCTTTTTTTCTTCCTTCCTTCTTCCTTCCCATTTTAGTCTCTCTCCTCCTTTTATAAAAAACAAATTCAAGTTGAGGACTGAGAGATATGGCTCACACCGGTAATTTCAGCACTTTGGGAGGCAGAGGCAGGCAGATTGCTTGAGTCCAGGAGTTTGAGACCAGCCTGGGCAACATGACAAATCCTTGCCTCTACAAAAAATACAGTAATTAGCCAGGTGTGGTGGCACACACCTGTAGTTCTAGCTACTTGGGAGGCTGAGGCAGGAAGGTTGTTTGAGTCCAGGAGGTGAAGGCTGCACTGAGCCATGATGGCTCTACTGCACTCCAGCTTGGGTGACACTATGAGACCCTGTGAGTGAAAGAAAGGAAAAGAAAGAAAGAGGAAAGAAGAAAAGAAAGAAAGAAAGAAAGAAAGAAAGAAAGAAAGAAAGAAAGAAAGAAAGAAAGAGAGAGAGAGAGAGAAAGGAAGGAAGGAAGGAAGGAAGGAAAAAAGAAAGAAAGAGAAAGAAAGAAAAGAAAGAAAGAAAAGAAAGGAAAGAAGGAAAGGAAAGAAATTCAAATTGAAAAACACTAAAATTACAAAGGGAAAGCATGCAATTCTGAATACTTGAATCCTGCTCCTAAGAAGCATGCACTTTGTGCTTTTTCTTCTTTATTTAGTTGAATTTTCCTTGTAAATGTTTTTAAGAATAAACATTTATTTTTAAAATACTTTTTCATTTACTGAAAAATTGAGAAGATAGTACTAATTTCCCATAAATCCCTTGCTCAGCCCCCATAGTTAACATCTTATGTTAGTGTGTTACAGTTATTAAAATTAATGAATCAATGTTCATTATTTATTTATTCATTTATTTTTGAGATGGAGTTTCACTTTTCTTGCCCAGGCTGGAGTGAAATGGTGGGATCTCAACTCAATGCAACCACCACCTCCTGGGTTGAATCCCAGCTACTGCCTCAGCCTCCCAAGTAGCTGGGATTACAGGCGCTTGCCACCACTCCCGGCTAATTTTGTATTTTTAGTAGAGACGGGGTTTCACCATATTGGCCAGGCTGGCCTCGAACTCCTGGCCTCGGGTGATACACCTGCCTCAGCCTCCCAAAGTGCTGTGATTACAGGGGTGAGCCATCGCGCCCGGCAATGTTCGTTATTACTGTATCATGTTTGTCTCTGTTCCAGGATTTCATCTAGAGCACCACAATACTTTAAGCTGTCATATTGTTTTATGTGCCTCTGCACTGGAAGAGTTTCACAACCCTTTCTTGCTTTCCATGACATAACAGTTTTCAAAAGCACTGCTCAAGCACTTTGCAGAATAGCTCAAGATTCGTATGATGTTTTCTGATGATTAGATTGGGTTACGGGTTTGGAGGAGGACAGTCATAGAAAGAATGTGCCATTTTCATCACATCACAATAAGAATATATACTGTCACCCTAACCTGGGCCATCTGGGTGAGTAATGTTTATCAGGTTTCTTTATGGAAATTTACGCCTCCCCTACCCCAAAGCCATTCCACAGTGTACTCTTTGCAAGGAAGACACTTTGTACAGCACGCACTTAAAGTGTGAAGACTTACTCTCCATCTCTTGAGGGAGATATATCTACATAAATTATTGAACTAATTCTGCACAGATTTGTCTCATCTCTCCCATTTCTTATGTATTCATATCAGTATAATTCATGGGCATGTATTTTATACTTTGAGTTAGAATCCAAAAGTACTTTGTTTATTGTATGTCTCAAATTTTTCTAGTTATGCCCATTGGAACCTCCTTCAGTTGGCTCCTGTGTTCCTTTGACAAACCCTCATCAATGTATGTAGGTTTGTTTGTTTGTCTGCTTATTGGTTAGGTGGTTTTGGAGAACTTCTTTATTTTCTAGTACTACAAGAAGTTTCAGGATCATCTTGTATATTTCCTGCTGCCCCAGTCTTACAATCAGTGATGTTTTCAAGTTTACCTGAGTCTTTTCAGTGAACAGTGTTAGCAACATAGATGCACTAAGTGTGCTCATTGCTATTGGGATGTTAGTGCTTCTAGGCTCTCTCATCTGTCAGTAAGGAAATATATGAATGTAGACTAAGCTGTGTAGTACTGTGCTTCCCCTATTCAATCTTATTCTCCTTCCCTGACCCACTAGTAACCACTGCCGTTTGTACCACTTACCGTAATTCTGTTTTTTCCAGAATGTCATATATTTGAAATTGTACCATACAGCCTTCTCAGACTGTCTTTTTTAAACGTATCAATATGCGTTTCATATTCATTCACATCTTTTTGTCTTGATGGCTCATTTCTTTTAATCTCTGAATAATATTCCATTGTATAGATATATCATGGTTTAGTCATCTGTTGAAGAATAGCTTTTGGTAATTATGAATAAAGGTATTATAAACATTCACATAAAGTTTTTCATGTTGACATAGGTGTTCAAGCCAGATTTGTAAATATGCTGGAGTCTATTTCCTGAATCATATGATAAGGCTACGTTTAACTTCGTAATAAACTGCCAAGCCGTTTCCAAAACAGAAATAGCATTTTGTGTTCCTACTAGCAATGAATGACAGTCATTGCTCTGAATCCTTGCTCAGCAATTGCTATTTCCAGTGTCTTTGGATTATAGTTGTACTAATAGGTGTGTCGGAATATCAGGTAATTGTTTTAATTTGCAATTCCTGATGACATATGATGTCAAGTATCATTTATACACTTATTTGCCATATTTATATATTTTCTAGTGAGCATCAATTCTTCGAACCACTTTCAAATTGGTTCATGTGTTTACTTTTGTTGGGTTATAATCGTTATTTGTATATGTTGGATAGCACTGGTTTAACATATGTTTTCTCATGTCTGTGCCTTGTCTTTGCATTCTCTTACTGTGTACTAGACAGAGCAAAAGTTTTTAATTTTGGTAAAGTTCAACTACTATCGCTTCTTTCATTGATCATCCTTTTGTGTTATATCTCAAATCTCGTTACCCAACCAAAGGTCATCTAGACATTCTATGTTTTCTTCTGAAAGTTTTATATATTTTTGTTTCACATTTACATGTATGATTCAATGTGATTTATTTCTGTGAAAAATATAAGGTCTGTATCTGGGTTCCTTCTTTTTAATATGTACAACCACTTGTTTCAGCATCATTTGTTAAAGACTATTCCTTTTCTATCAAATTGCCATTGTCTTGACTACTGTAACTTTATAAGTCTTGCAATCATATTATTTGAATCATCCAACTTAGTTCCTGATATGATTTGGCTGTGTCTCCACCCAAATATCATCTTGAATTGTAGTTTCCATAATCCCCACATGCCATGGGAGGGACCTACTGGGCGGTAATTGAATCACAGCGACAGTTACCTTGATGCTGCTGTTCTCATGATAGTGAGTGAGTTCTCACAAGATCTGATGGCTTTATAAGGGCCTTTTTTCCCTTTTGCTTGGCACTTCTCTCTCCTGCTGCCATGTGAAGAAGGATATGTTGCTTCCCCTTCCACCATGATTGTAAGTTTGCTGTGACCTCCCCAGCCAAAAGGAACTGAGAGTCAATTAAACCTCTTTACTTTATAAATTACCCAGTCTTGGATATTTCTTCACGGTAGCATAAGAACAGACTAATACAGTTCCTCTTCTTCAGCATTGTTTTGGTTATTCCAGTTCTTTTGCCTTTGCATATAAACTTTATAATAAGTTTGCAAGTTTCTATAGAATAGCTTGTTGTGATTTTGACTGAAATTGCATCAAATCTATACATCAACTTGGAAGAACTGCTATCTTAACAATATTGAGTCTTCTAATACATTAACATGAAGTATCTCCTCCTTCGTTTAATTTTTCAATCTTTTTCATCAGAATTTTGCAGGAATCTGCACGTAGATGTAATAGATATCTCATGAGATTTATACCTAAGTGTTTCATTTTTGGTTTTGGGATGGGAGTATTGTAAATGGTATGTTTTTTAGAAATTCAAATACCAGTTTATCGCTGGTATATATGAAATCAATTAGCTTTTGTATATCAGCCATGTATCCTGTGTCTTTCCTATATTAGTTTATTTGAGGTTTTATTTATTAAATTTTGAAGACTCTGAGTTTTTCTACATAGACATTTATGTCATCTGTAAACCAAATGATTTGATTTCTTCCTCCGAAAATGTATATATTTATTTCTTTTCACGTTTACTGCACTAGCTAGGAATTCCAATATGATGCTTCATATAATTGATGAGGAATGGTATCATTACCTATTTCCAATTTTAAAATGAGATCATCCAGTTTCTCACTACTAAATACATTGTCCAATAGAGGTTATTTGTATATGTGCTTTATCAAGTTGAGAAAGCTCCCCTCTCTTCCTAGTTTGTTGAGAATTTTTGACATGAATGAGTGTTTCATTTAGTCAATAACGCAAAGGCCTATTTGCATTACATAATTTGTTAAAATATGTTGAAAATATTGGAAGATTTCAGTGTCATTTTACAAAGATTAAATAGACTTTTGGAAGTAAAAAATGGTAACAAAGTATGTATAAGGTATATTTATATTTTTAATAGAACTGCCTAGATTATGAGTAGTGTTTGAGTGTAGTGTCATAGCATGGTTTTTTCCTCCAAAGACATTCAACCACTGGAAAAGCTGTCAAAGAAGCATATCAAGCTGTGCTGGAGTGGTCGTTTGACAATTTTATAACGCAAAGGGTCACTTGTAGTGTCAGTTTAAATTCAGATTTCTGGGCTTCACTCTTTTAAGTGTATGATTTTATGGATGGTTTTGCTATGTGCTACTGATGCAAAGTTGATGCAAAAGTATTTGATAAATTTTGGTCTAGAGGTATGACACGATGAGTTCTAACGTTTATTCTAAACTTTGTATCCCATGAATTTAAAAAGATAAATGCTTCTAGCAGAGACGTGATTCAGCCTGGGCCTCAGATGATGAGTATAACTTCACAGTGAATCTTAACATTGTTCAAAATGACATTGCCCAGACTGGCATTATCTACATCAGAAGACAGATAAGTCTTAAATCTCAACTAATTTTTAAAATATTAACAAATCCATCGCTGGAATAAAAAGTATTTGGCTTAATGAGGGTATCTTTCCAGTTGTCATATCTTAAATGTAATGAAGCAAAAACTAGGTTGCATTTATTGCTTCTGAGGCAATAAATAAATGTATACCCAATGTACTCTATATTAATAAATGTTGATTTAATTGTAAACTTGCTGAGAAAACTGCAATATTTATTTTAGAATACAACTGCTTCTTGAGGTTAAGGAAACCCAAAGATACTTTAACAAAGGGGTAAGCTATTTCAGAAGCTGCTGCAAACTCAGCACTGTGCTTTTTAAAATTGACAGTATTTTAAGACTAAATGGTTGAACTGAATAATAACAATATTTCAGTCTCATAAAACCTGTTACTTATTAAGTCTGCATAGTAAGTAGATGCATAAGAACCTTATAATTCTATGATTTTCATCCAGGGAATATCATTTTTTATTTGAATAACTTTTCCCTGAATGCATTTAAAATAAGGAAGACAAGGAGTTTATGTGCAATTATACTATTTTAGAACATACAGTGGTAATTCATATCTATTAAATATTTAAGACACATTGCTATTCAAATATTTTCAAAGTTGTTACAAATCTAATCTCCCCTTCATTTCTCATTCTATTATCTTTTATCTTTAAATAATCATAATCAAGAAGTAAAGTCAGCTAGAATATGGCAGGATATGGCTACTTTTGACATGATAAAAGGCTTTATATAGATATTTTGTTATGGTAGTTTAAATATTTGAGATTTTAAAATTGTATGATTCCAAAAACAAAAAAAAGTAAGTGAGAAATAACTCTATTGTATTTTCAAAAAGTTATTTTCATATTTGAAATTAGAAAATATTGACAGTATTATCTTAATTTGTATGCAACTATTAGCCAATGTATTAGACATATTTCACATTGAAGAAACCCTATATTAATAAGAGCACAGTTTTATATGATCAGGCATTCACACTGTGTATGGGCAAGTACTCTGATAGGCAAAGAAATATATCTAACTTCCAAGAACAGATACTTGTGCAAGTAAGTTTGTTATTTAACTTGGGACGCTTACATATTCTTATTAAAATAATCTCATTAACCAGAGAATCTTATTCTTAATGTAGTCTTCCCTTGTCTTTTGGGCACATAGACTAGTTGATATGCTATCTTGTAATTTTTATTTGGTTATTAAAATTTTCCTACCCATAGCTTCTCATTTTCATCACAAGGCAGAATAAAACCCCAGCATTTTTCTCATTCTTGATTATGCCATAATGGTTTTAGAAATAGACCTCGTCTTCTTTCCTGGTCTTTGGAGATCTATTATATAACAATGTGAAAATAACCAAACATAGCAGAAACTCACAGGTAGAGCTTTAAACTCTTCCTTTGAAGTCATTACTTGGGGAACAGATGTGATTCATCATCCATATTGGTTAGAGAGAAAGAAGATATTAGACAACAAGTCCTGATAAAAGACAAAACTAGAGCCAACCAATTTGTTATAGTGTGAAAGAAACAGATACTGAGAAAAAGAATTGTATTCTTGTCAATTGAGCAGGGACTGGAAATGGAGGCTCATACTATTCCAACAGTCAACAAAGTAGATTTACTTCTTCAATGAGTATTTTTCAGGCCAAATAATATCACTGAAAAAAAGATCCATACCTTTAGATTTATTTTAAAGTACATCTAAACAGTGCTCAGTCACTGTCTTAGGTAACTCCAGTGTAGTGACTGAAAACATGGATTCAAACAGATATGGTTTGTTCTCTGTCTTTGCCAAATATTAGTAATATACAGTGGCTCATAGGAGCTGATTGTTAGTTTCTGTTTCGATTTCTGTGTTCAATGATCACATTTGTGGCTTGAAATAAGCCATGATATGGATACTTACACCATGGAACCAGGAAAATGCTACAAGTCAAGCCTCTTTCTGTCCCAATTTTTGTTATTAAGCAAGGCAAATCAGGCTCCATAACCTAAAGCAAACTGATTCAACTCTTTAACTCTCAGATTATTTCATCTATAAAACTGATCTAATAAAACTATGTATTTTTACAAGAATTATCTTTTGTAATGTTTTAAAGTACCTAGTCTAGTGACTGCTTCATAGTAAGTACCCCAAATGGTAGTGTGTCTTTATTATTACATGTTCACTAGAAATAAATCTACCAAAAATGTCTACCTGCAATAGATATAATAACATCATGAAAAATCATTATCTAGACAAGTGCAAAAAAGTATAGACATAGATGCTGGAATTCCTTTTTGAATGATTAATTGTTAAATGAATTAAAACATGAGATATGGTTTGGCTGTGTCCCCACCCAAATCTCATCTTGAATTTCCATGTGTTATGAGAGGGACCCAGTGGGAGGTAATTGAATCAAGGAGGTGGGTCTTTACCCTGCTTTTCTCATGAGAGTGAATAAGTCTCACTAGATCTGATGGTTTTAAAAATGGGAGTTTCCCTGCACATCCATGTAGGATGTGACTTGCTCCGCCTTGTCTTCTACCATGAGTATGAGGCCTCCCCAGCCATGTGGAACTGTAAGTCCATTAAATCTCTTTTTTCCCAGTCTCTGGTTTGTCTTCATTAGCAGTGTGAAAATGGACTAATACAATAAGTTAGGAAAATATCTCAATAAACTATCAATTAAATAATAAAATAAGTACTTTTGTGGGGGAAGGAAAGAATGCAATGCATTCACATTTCCTTCCATAAATATTTAATGACCACCTACTACTCGCAAAACATTGCTGATACTTTATAGGGGAAAATCTTACTCTCATGGAAGGCACCTTCTGTTCAGTGGGTATGGTCAATGAGCAAGTTAATTAATACAGACACACACAATGTCAGATGGGTAAGATAAGGGAATAGAAAGTGACAGGGCAGAAGGGAGAGACTACTATATTTAATAGAGTAGAGCCAAATCTTCTTTACTAAGGTAACATTTAAGTGGTTATGTGAATACAGTGAGAAAGAGTTGAGCCATGCAGGTATTTGGCAGCAGGACATTCACCATAGTGGGAGAAATAAAGAACACAGCATGATGCAGGAGTACGATGTGTTTCACATATTCCAGAAACAGCAAGGAGGCCAGTGTGACTAGCAAATCTTCATAATGGGCATTTATAAACTGATGTATGCATTACAAAATTAGTTTACTCTGTAAATGAATTCAGTTCTTTGTTTCTCAATCATTATCACAAAATATCTCCCCCAAAGTTGCCTGAAATCCTAGATGCTGCCTAGTATTTAAGTGCCTACTCTGCACAAAATAAACTGGTTATTCAATTCTCAATCTTGTCACTTGCTTTGTGCCCAGAGGACAATTATTCATCTGCTCTCTTGTTATGTCAGATATTAATTTGCTTACATTAATACAGTTAATCAATACTTCATCTTTTGGTCTGCCAATTTATCGTGTGTGTGTGTGTGTGTGTATGTGTGTGTGTGTGTGTAGTTTCTGTTTGGCTTTGGTTGTGCTTTTTCTTTTTCTTATTCCCTCAAATTTCCTGCCTCCCATTGGCTTAAAAGTTTTTATTTTCTCTTTTGTACTACCATTATTTTACTGCTATGATCTGACATGACTTGTGAAATAATAAATCACACAGTACTATTAATAATTACACATACATATTTCACAAAACTACTTAAAGTTATCTTTTTCTGATAATTGGAATGTTTCTCTTCCTTCCAAACAAGAAAAAAAATTCCCTTTTCTTTTCCTCTATTACTGTTTATATAGGATTTATTTACATATTTTGAAATGTAGAAAGCTACTATTATCTGTTTCTGAGATATTATTTACATACTTGAAATGTAGAAGTATTAAGAATATAGTTCCTTCAGTTTTTAAAAGATGTATTTATTTGAGTAAACCCCATCTTTTTTTCAGGCACAGAGCATTAACATCAGCCTGCAAGTTCCTTAAACTCCTTCCTAGTCAATTCCTTGAAGAAATCAGTGATCTGATTTTTATCCACATAGCTTAATTTTTCCTATTCTTGGACTTTATAAAAATTGAATTACGCAGTATTTACTCTTCTATGAATTACTTCTTTCACTAGTCATAACGGTTTTAAGATACATTAATGTTCTTGTGTATATAAATAGTTTGATTCTTTTTTCAAGAATTACTTTCTTATTCATATCCACCATTGCATATCTATTTCCTTGTTGATGAACAGGTGGGCAGTTTCTAGTTTGAGGGTATTATAAAAAAGTCACCATTATATTACTTATGTAAGAGAGTACAGAGATTTTTGCAGTCATGTTTGCTTTATCTTAGATAAATATCTAAAATTATGGTTACTGGATTGCAGGGTAGTGTATGTCATGGCTCAGAACACAATAACCCAAAATATGGCCTCGTAGCAATTGAGAATGCTTCAGAAGCAAGAAAGTCACTCTGACCCTCCTTTGCCATTCTGTGTAATGAAAGATCATTACCAATTTCTCTCAACTACCACAATTAAAAATAGCTTATAAGTTCCTCATTCCAGAGCAGTTGTGCCCCATACACAGAGGAAAGGGATGTCACAGACACAGAGATGCAGAAAAGCTCTAAACAGGTTTTTGCTGAATTCCCCCAAGTTTATTACCATTAATAATATTTACCAGGCCGGGCACGGTGGCTCATGTCTGTAATCCCAGCAATTTGTGAGGCTGAGACAAGTAGATCCCCTGAGGTCAGGAGTTCAAGACCAGCCTGGCCAACATGGTGAAACCCTGTCGCTACTAAAAATATAAAAATTAGCAGGGTGTGGTGGCAGGCGCCTGCAATCCCAGCTACTTGAGAGGCTGAGACAGGAGAATCACTTGAACCCCGGAGGAAGAGGTTGCAGTGAGCTGAGATCGCACCATTGCACTCCAGCCTGGCAAACCAGATCAAAACTCTGTCTCAAAATAATAACAATAATAATCACATTTACAATACCATTTTTGTGCAACCACTTTTCTACACAACTATCCACTTCTTTCATCAGACTTAGCATAAAAGTACATAGTTTTCTCTGGGTCTTTGGGTCTTTTTTTCTGAAGATTTTCATGTGTAATGTAAAAGTTTGTTACATTAATTTGTCATTGCTTTCTCTTGTTAATCTGTCTTTTGTTAATCTGTCTTTTGTTATAGAGGTGCCAGCCAAGACCCTTGCAATGTTTGAGGAAAAGATATTACATTTTCTTCCCTACACGTATATTTTACATTTAAAAAAAATCAAACATTCAAATGGTTGTGTCAATGTATTTTCTTACTACAAATCTGTAGAAGTTTTAATTTTTCCATATCCTTGCCAATATTTGTACTGTTGATTTTCTTTTGCTTTAGTTTTTTTGTCATTTCAGTAGGTGTAGATTGGTATTTCATCCTGATTTTAATTTGAATTTCCTGAAGGCAAATGATGTTGACCACTATTATGTACTTACAGGCCATATGTTTTCTTATATACTCATTTGTGAAACTTCTATTCAAGCCTGTTACTTATGTTTGAAACTGATAAAATATTATTATTCTTTATGTATTCCAGATGCAAACACTTTGTTGTTGTTTTTTAACTTTTATTTTAGGTTCAAGGATAGATACAGAGACTTATTATATAGGTAATCTCGTGTCACGGGGTAATATGATTTGGCTCTGTGTCCCCACTCAAATTTCATTTTGAATTGTAATCCCCACATGTCAGGGGAGGGACCTGGTGGGAGGTGATTGGGTAATCAGGGTGAATTTTCCCCTTGCTCTTCTCATGATAGTGAGTTCTCCCAAGATGATGGTTTAAAAGTGTGTGGCAGTTTCCTGTTCACTTTCACTCTCTCCCATGCTCCACCATGGTAAGATATGCTTGCTTTCCTTTTCCTGCTTGCTATCATTGTAAGTGTCCTGAGCCCTCCCAGTCACAATTCCTGTTAAGCCTACGGAACTGTGAGCCAACAAAACCACTTTTCTTCGTAAATTACCCTGTCTCAGGTAGTTCTGTATAGCAGTGAGAGAACAAACTAATACAGAAAATTAATACTAGGAAAGTGGGGTACTGGTATAAAGATACCAGAAAATGTGGAACTGATTTTGGAACTGAGTAGTGGGCAGAAGTCGAGATAGTTTGGAAGGCTCTGAAGAAGAGAGGAAGATGTGGGAAAGTTTGAAACTTCCGAGGACTTTTTGAGTGGTTTTGACCAAAATGCTGATAGTGACATGGAGAATAAGAGGCTGAGGTGGTCTCAGACGGAGATGAGGAGCTTGTTGGGAACTGGAGTAAAGGTCACTCTTGCAATGCCATATAAAAGAGACTGGTGGCATTGTGTCCCTGCTCCAGGGATCTATGGAACTTTGAACTTGCGAGATGATTTAGGGCATGTGGTAGAAGAAATTTCTAAGCAGCAAAGTAGTCAAGATTTGGTCTGGCTGCTCCTAACAGTGTACGGTTATTGGTATTCACAAAGAGATGATCTGAAATTGGGACTTATGTTTTAAAAAGGGAAGCAGAGTATAGAAGTTTGGAAAATTTACAGCCTGATCATGTGGTAGAAAAGAAAACCTCATTTTCTGCAAAGAAATTCAGGCTGGCTGCAGAAATTTGCATGAGTAAAAAGGAACCAAATATTAATTGCCAAGACAATGAGGAAAATGTCTACAGGGCATGTCAGAAACATTTGCGGGAAGCCCCTCCCATCACAGGGCCACGGGCTTATCATATTAAAATGGTTTGGTGGGCCAAGCCCAGGGTCCAGCTGCCCTGTGAAGCCTGGAGACATAGTGCCCTGCATCCCAGCCATTCCAGCTCCAGCCATACATAAAATAAGGAAAGGTACAGCTCAGGCCGTTGCTTCAGATGGTGCAAGCCCCAAGTCTTGGTGGCTACCACAAGGTTTTGGTCCTGTGAGTACGCAGAAGGCAAGAGTTGAGGTTTGGGACCCCCTGCCTAGATTTCAGATGATGTATGGAAATGCAGGGATGTCCAGGTAGAAGTCTGCTGTAGGGGGGGGAATCCTGATGGAGAGCCTCTGCTAAGGCAGTGCAGAGAGGAAATATGGTGTTGGAGCCTCCACAGGGAGTGCACACTGGGGTACTTCCTAGTGGAGCTGTGAGAATAGGGCAACAGTTCTTTAAACCCCATAATGGTAGATCTACTGATAGTTTGCACTGTGCACCCAGAAAAGCCACACATACTCAATGCTAGCTCGTGAAAGTGGCCATGGGGGCTGTACCCTACAGAGCCATAGAGGCAGAACGTCTCAAGACCTTGGGAGTCTACCCCTTCCATCAGCATGCCCTGGATATGAGACATGGAGTAAAAGGACATCATTTTGGAGCTCTAATATTTAATGACTGCCCTTCTGGGTTTTGAATTTGCATCTGGCCTGTAGCCACTTTTTTGGCCAAGGAATGGGAGCATTTCCATGAAGTTCTCCATAAGGACTCCACCCCTGCAGCAAACTTCTGCCTGGGCACCCAAGTGTTTCCATACATCCTCTGAAATCTAGGCAAATGTCCCCAAAACTCAATTCTTGACTTCTGTGCACCCACAGACTCAACACCATATGAAAGCCACCAAAAATTGGGGCTTGCACCCTCTGAGTTAATGGCCCAAGGTGTACTTTGGACCCTTTTAGCCACAGCTGGAGCTGAAGCAGCTGAAACACGGGGCACCACATCCTGAGGCTGCTCAGAGCAAGGTGGCCCTGAGCTTGGCCCAAAAAAGCATTTTTCCCTCCTAGGCCTCTACGAGGGGAAAGGCTGCTGGGGTGGTCTCTGTCATGGCCTGGAGACATTTTCCCATTATCTTAGTGATTAATATTTGGCTTCCCATTATCAATGCCAGTATCTGCCGCCAGCTTAAAATTTTCCCCAGAAAATGGGTTTTTGTTTTCTATCAAAGTCAGGCTGAAAATTTTCCAAGCTTTTATGTGCTGCTTTCTTTAAATGTTTTGTTGCTTTGAAATTTTTTCCACCAGATACCCTAAATTATCTCTCTCAGAGATAATTCCATAGATCTCTAGGGTAGGGGCAAAATGCTGCCAGTCTCTTTGCTAAAGCATGGCAAGGGTGACCTTTACTACAGTTTCCAGCAAGTTCTTCATCTCCATCCGAGACCACCTCAGCCTGGACTTCATAGTCCATATCACCATCAGCATTTTGGTCAAAACCAATGAACATGTCTCTAGGAAGTTCCAAACTTTCCCACATTTTCCTGTCTTCTTTTAAGTCCTCCAGACTGTACCAATCTCTGCCTGTTACCCGGTTCTAAAGTCACTTCCACATTTTTGGGCATTCTTACAGCAGCGCCTCACTCTCTGTGGTGAGTGAGAGTTGAAAACAAACTGTATTAGTTTGTTTTCATGCTACTGATAAAGAAATACCCAAGGCTGGCTAATTTATAAAGAAAAGAGGCTTAATTGACTCACAGTTCTGCATTGCTGGGGAGGTCTCAGGAAACATACAATCACGGCTGAAGGCAAAGGAGAAGCAGGCATCTTCTTCAGAGTGACAGGACGGCAAGAATGAGTGTCAGCAGGGGAAATGCCAGATGCTTATAAAACCATCAGATCTCATGAGAAATCACTACTAGGAAAACAGCATGGGGGAATCTGCCCCCATGATTCAATTATCATCCATCTCGTCCCTCCCAGAACATGTGGGGACTATGGGAATTACAATTTAAAATGAGATTTGGGTGGGGACATAGTTAAACTATATCAGATTATAATTTGATAGTGTATAATTTGTTGAATTTAACTGATTTTTTGATTTCTGTATTTTAACCCATGATTGCTGAGTTGTTCATATTTTATTCTTTTTGTTTGGGTTTTCTGGTTTGAAATACATTATTGGGTAATTTGTAAGAATCTATTGGTAGTGTATATTCTTTGTATATCTGAAAATTTCATGTAATAGTCTTGTCTGAATGGCTAGGAAATTCTATGTTGAAAGTTATTTGTTTTATAGTAATCTTACTGTAATAATTTTTATTTTCAATCATATTTTTATTCCTTTGTATGTATATTTTCTCTTTAGTTGGGATTTAGAGATTTTTCTTCATCCTTAACATATTGCTGTCCCATTATATACTCAGTATAAAGTCAGTGCACAAAGATAATTCATATACTTCTTTAGTTCAACAATAGTTTCAGCCATATTTCCCTGAAAGTTATCCCTGTCATTCCATTAGGAAAATATTAAAATATTAAAATTTTATTCAGTGTTATCTATGCCTATAAATTTATTCTTCATATTTTTACTTTTTTATTTCCCTGTATTTTTTTATTCTTCCCCTAAAGATATTTCTCGACTTACAATCTAATTACATTTCTAAGTTATTTTACATTATTTATTTTAAAATACACAATTAAGTTGTTATTGAATGTCATCACCCTATTGTGTTATCAAATAGGTGGTCTTCCCTATATTTTTTTATTCTTCAGTGCTATTTTCCAATTTAGAAATCCAATCTAACTATATATAGGTTTACTATTATTCCACTTGTTGTGCATACTTTGTATTTCAATGCATGTATGTATTTTCTTTTTTTTAATTTTTAAATTTTACTTTAAGTTCTGGGATAATGTATAGAACGTGCAGGCTTGTTACACAGGTATACATTTGCTATGGTGGTTTGTTGCACCTATCAACCCGTCATCTAGGTTTTAAGCTGCACATGCATTTGGTATTTGTCGTAATACTCTCCCTTCCCTTGACCCCCACTTCCGGATAGGCCCCACTGTGTGACGTTCCCCTCCCTGTATCCACGTGTTCTAATTGTTCAACTCCCTCTTATGAGTGACAATATGCGATGTTTGGTTTTCTGTTCTGTGTTAGCTTGCTGAGAATGATGGCTTACAGCTTAATCCGTGTCCCTGCAAAGGACATTAACTCATTCTCTTTTATGGCTGCCTAGTATTCTATGGTATATATGTGCCACATTTTCTTTATTCAGTCTATCATTGATGGGCATTTGGGTTGGTTCCAAGTCTTTGCTGTTTTAAATAGTGCTGCAATAAACGTATGTGTGAATGTATATTTATAGTAGAATGATTTATAATCCTTTGGGTATATACCCAGTAATGGGATTGCTGAGTCAAATGGTATTTCTGATTCTAGATCCTTGAGGAATCACCACACTGTTTTCCACAATGGTTGAACTAATTTACACTCCTACAGTGTAAAAGCATTTCTATGTCTCCACAGCCTCGCCAGCATCTGTTGTCTCCTGACTTTTTAATGATGGCCATTCTAACTGGCATGAGATGGTATCTCAGTGTGGTTTTGATTTGCATTTCTCTAATGACCAGTGATGATGAGTTTTTTTTTTTCATCTGTTTGTTGGCCACATAAATGTCTTCTTTTGAGAACTGTCTGTTCATATCCTCTGCCCACTTTTTGATGGGGCTGTTTGTTTTTTCTTGTAAATTTGTTTAAGTTCTTTGTAGATTCTGGATATTAGACTTTTGTCAGATGGGCAGATTTCAAAAATTTTCTCCCATTTTGTAGGTTGCCTGTTCACTCAGATGCTAGTTTCTTTTGCTGTGAGGAAGTTCTTTAGTTTAATTAGATCCCATTTATCTATTTTTGCTTTTGTTGCCATTGCTTTTGGTGTTTCAGTCATGAAGTCTTTGCCCATGCCTATGTCCTGAATGGTATTGCCTAGGTTTTCTTCTAGAATTTTTATGTTTTGGGTTTACATTTAAGTCTTTAATCCATCTTGAGTTAACTTTTATATAAGGTGTAAAAAAGGGGTCCAGTTTCTGTTTTCTGCATATGGCTAGTCAGTTTTGTTTTTGTCACGTTTCTCAAGGATCAGATGGCTGTAAATGTGTGGTGTTACTTCTGAGTTCTCTATTCTGTTCCATTGGTCTGTATATCTGTTTTGGTACCAGTACCATGCTGTTTTGGTTACTGTAGCCTTGTAGTATAGTTTGAAGTCAGGTAGACTGATGCCTCCAGCTTTCTTCTGTTTGCTTAGGATTGTCTTTGCTATATGGGCTCTTTTTTGGTTCCTTATAAAATTTAAAGTATTTTTTCTAATTCTTCAAAGAAAGTCAATGGTAGCTTGATGGGAATAGCATTGAATCCGTAAATTACTTTGGGCAGTATGGCCATTTTCATAATATTGATTTTTCCTATCCATAAGCACGGGATTTTTTCCCATTTGTTTGTGTCCTCTCTTATTCCCTTGAGCACTGGTTTGTAGTTCTCCTTGCAAACGTCCTTCACATCCCTTGTATGTTGTATTCCTAGGTATTTTATTATCTTTGTAGCAATTTGAATGGGAGTTTACTCATGATTTGGCTCTCTGCTTGTCTACTGTTGGTGTACAGGAATGCTTGTGATTTTTGCACATTGATTTTTTATCCTGAGAAACTGCTGAAGTTGCTTATCAGCTTGAGAAGTTTTTGGGCTGAGATGATGGGGTTTTCTAAATATATAATCATGTCATCTGCAAACAGAGACAATTTGACTTCCTCTCTTCCTATTTGAATAACCTTCATTTCTCTCTCTTACCTGATTTTCCTGGCCAGAACTTCCAATACTATGTTGCATAGCAGTGGCGAGAGAAGGCATCCTTGACTTGTGCCAGTTTTCAAAGGGAATGCTTCCAGCTTTTGCCCATTCAATATGATATTAGCTATGGGTCTGTCATAAACAGCTCTTATTATTTTGAGATATGTTCCCTCAATACCTAGTTTATTGAGTAGTTTTAGAATGATGTAATGTTGAGTTTTATCAAAGGCCTTTTCTGCATCTATTGAGATAATCATGTGGTTTTTGTCATTGGTTCTGTTCTGTGATGGATACATTTATTTATTTGTGTATGTTGAATCAGCCTTGCATCCCAGGGATGAAGCTGACTTGATCATCGTGGATTTTTGATGTGCTGTTGGATTTGGTTTGACAGTATTTTACTGAGGATTTTTGCATAGATGTTCCTCAGGGATATTGGCCTGAAGTTTTCCTTTTTTGTTGTGTCTCTGCCAGGTTTTGGTATCAGGATGACCCTGGCCTTATAAAATGAGTTAGAGAGGAGTCCCTTTTTTTCTATTGTTCAGAATAGTTTCAGAAGAAATGGTACCAGCTCCTCGTTGCACCTCTGGTAGAATTTGGCAGTGAATCTGTCTGGTCCTGGGCTTTTTTGGTTGGTAGGGTATTAATTCCTGCCTCCATTTCAGAATTTGCTATTGGTCTATTCAGGGATTCGACTTCTTCCTGGTTTAGTCTTGGGAGGATGTATGTGTCCAGGAATTTATCCATTTCTTCTAGATTTTCCAGTTTATTTGCATAGAGGTGTTTACAGTATTCTCTGGTGGTAATTTGTATTTCTGCGGGATCGGTGGTGATATCCCCTTTATCATTTTTTATTGTGTCTATTTGATTCTTCTCTCTTTTCTTCTTTATAAGCCTAAGCTAGCAGTCTGCCTATTTTGCTAATCTTTTCAAAAAACTAGCTCCTGGATTCATCTGATTTTTTTATATATTTTCTTTCCAAATTTTTCTACTGGTTATTTTAATACCCATCATTTCTTGATGCACATTTATTTATTATTTTATTACTTTTTAAATGTACAATATTATTCAATTTTTTAGGACCTTAAACCAAATTAATGTTTGTTAACTTTTAAGCCATGTTGGCAGTTTCCTACATAGTAATTTGCTTATTATATGGGGAAATTGGTCAAAGATAAAATGAAAATGTCCAGAAAAAATACTTGTCTAGTTAATAGCTAGCATATGAGACAGGATGGCAGAGGTTTCTCAGCATTCAAAGGTTATGATGGCACATTAACTCTGGCTTGAAGAAGCAAGAAGAACAATTTGCAAAGGAAGGACTATTTCCTAGATCCTGTTAGTGTAGGAATCAAGGGAAATAAATTCTAATACGGTGGAGACCTCATAGAAAAGTATCTTAGCCTTTAATACTGCACATACGCAAGTTCGAGTACGCTTGCTTGAAAACCTGGAGAGTCAGTAGCCATCCATGAGAACACTGAGAACCTAAAATTAAATTTAAAAAGAGAAAAGAGAAAACAATAAAAGCACTGAAGTATAGATGAGAGAGAAGAGGATAGACTTAGGAAATATAAGTCTTTTATTTAAGTTCTTCATTCGTGAGTTTTACAGTTTTGGGTAAGTAAATTTCTGAATTTTCATGTCTGAAAAGTGGGTATTATAATACTACTCCCTAAATTCTAATAATGTAATAGAGATTATGTTACTCTCTGTAAATTTGAATTATTTGGAAACTGTAGCACCATACAAATATCCCTTATTATTAAGCTATAACAGATACTGTAGTTACAAATAATGTATATTTCAAAATTGCTGAAAGAGTAGATTTTAGATGTTATCATCAAAAAACAAATGATAATTATGTGAGGTGATGGATATGTTAGTTAGATAAAATTAATTATCCCCCAATGCATACAGGTATCTAAAATATCATTGTATACCATAAATATATACAATTATTATTTTTCAATTAAAAATAAAATACAATTTTAAAAATTCAAAAAATATGTTATTACGCTTTGCCTAAAAACAACTTTGTATCAGTAGTGGCTTAAATAATAGAGCCCCACTAGAAATAGAAGAATATATGTCTTAATATACTTTAAAAAATATGTACTTATTAAATATGAAAAAAATGTAAGTTATTTTTCTAGATGTGCCAGTTAATACCCTATAGGTACTGGAGTTATAACACAGAAGAGATCTGAGTCCATTAAATTTAGAATATATTGCAAGTTTGACACTTGTTAAACTTGTGACTTCTAAAACTATGATAGCACCATAAATTTGTATAGGGATGTTTTTATTAAATGTGAGCAATTACTCTTAATTCCTAATACACGACTAGCACATAGTAGGCACTTCAAAATATTATTACTATGGAAGTATAGGAAAACAGCTTTGAAGCAAATTTGCTAGTTCACCTCACTCACCTTCAATTGAAATTTCACTTTACAGTAAGTGGGGGAAGTGAGTCATTCAACTCCCTAGACTCAAGGATCACATTCAGACAGCCATCCCTATAATGAGAGCACCAGCATGGAAATCTATTGCCCTGCTATCAAAGCACTGGACCAGCACAGGAGAAAGTTTCAATTACATGCAGGACAGATGTCTTGCCAGTGGTCATAGATGTGTGTTTGCCTTTAGTGTCACCCTATAAAACCTATGATGGCTCAAGTCTGCAAACTCCTCATCACAATTTCAGACTAAGGAAAGTCAGCTGTAATGGAATTCCTTTCCTGATGAAAATGGCAATAATTTGCAAGACTGAGCCTCCCGTCGTTCAGGTTGTTGCTGCTGTTTTCAATGCCTAATGAATCACTGTGCAACATCTCATTGCATCTGAATTTATGCAAATTGACAATTAAACAAGGGGGTTATTTTAGTCAAATCAGTCAGATATTGTATCCATTTCAAATAATAATGTAAGCATAATTGACAGTGCATAATTAATGATTAGCTAAGGCTGCTAATAATTAAATGATAAGAAGCTATGAGAGGAGGAAGGCTCCAGTATCTTGGGCTGTAAGCCAGAAACAGAAAAATATATTTGCCTCGTTTCCTCACATCACTGGAACCCTTTTCTAGTTGCACTCATAGCGATGTCCGCATCTCAAGAGGTTGGGCATTTGCTTATAGTTTTCTAGAAACTTTCCTGAGGAAGTTAAGTAAATAAATACTTTGGTTTCATAGAATCCTTACTGGGTTTAATCCTGGATCTTTCTGTGTTTGAATCCTGGCTCTAACACTAACCAACTATATGACCTTGGGAATGCTGTGTAACCTCACTAACTGAGCTTCCACCTTCCTAATTTATAAAACAATTGTTGTGTTTTAACACCACTTATATATGATTGTAGTGAGGATGAAATAAAATATTAAATATAAATGTCTTAATTAGTTCCAGAAACTTAATATATGAGAAATATTATTTATTGTAACTGTGATGACCATTTCTTTTGCATGCTCCTTATCTCTCTTTTTGCCTTATAAAAGGCAACTTTATGCCAACATTTAAAACATATTGTTTCAGCTTCCCACATTAATGACTGAGAAATTACAGTTAAAATGTATGCAGTCACAACACCAAAGACACTGCATGAAACAAATTATTAATAAACTTAACCTCAATACAATTAAAAATTCCTGTTCTGGTGAAATACACTGTTAGGTGAATGAATATAGAAGACACAGACTGGAAGAGAATATTTGCCAAAGATATATCTGATCAATGACTGTTATTCAATTATATGAAGAACACTTAAAGTTCAATAATAGGAAAAACAACCCCCTAAAATGGGCAACAGGCTTGAACAGACAACCGACAAAAGAAGATATATTGATGAAAAGTAAGCATATAAAAAGATGTACCACCAGAGAAATGAAAATTAGAACAATAATGAGATACTCAGACACATCTATTAGAATGGTCAAAGTTTAAAACACTAACAATGGCAAATTCTGGGGATGATATGGAGTAACACAAACAATTGTTGATGGGAATGCAAAATGGTACAGTTACTTTGGAAGACTGTTTGGCAGTTTCTTACAGTGCAAAACATAATCCTACCATAGCAACCAGCAATCACATTCATTGGTATTTAACTAAATGAGCTAAAAACTTATGTCTACACAAAAACCTGCACACAGATGTTTATAGCAACTTCATTCATAATTTTCAAAAGTTGGAAGTGACTGAGATGTTTTTTCAGTAAGTGAATTAATACATTAACCATGCTGCATCCAGACAATAGAACATTATTCAACTCTAAACGGAAATGAGCTGTCAAGCCATGAACATACAAAGGGGAAATATAAATGGACATTAGTAAGTAAAATAAGTCAATCTGAAAATACTACACACTGTATGCTTTCAACTACATGATATCCTGAAAAAAAGGCCAAACTATGGACCCAGTAAAAAGATCAGTGGTTGTGAAGGGTTAGAATGGAAGGAAGAACGAATAGCAGAGCATGGAGGAGTTTTAGAGCAATGACACTACTCTGTATGCTACTACAATGGTAGATACAAGTCATTATATATTTGCCAAGCCCAGGGAATATACAACACCAAGAGTGAGCCCTAATGTAAACTATGCACTTTGAGTGATAATGATGTGTCAATGTAGATTTACTGATAGTAACAAACATACCTCTTGGTGTAGGATGTTGATGGAGGAAAGTTGTTTATATAGAGAGCAATGAGGTATCTGAGAACTTTGTGCCTTGTGCTCAATTTTGCTATGAATGTAAAACTGCCCTAAAGTCTATTTAAAAACATGAAGTCTACAATATATCAACTTTCTTGCTTATGGAAAATCTCAAGTCTTATTAGATGTCGTTCCTCTTGCCCCTAGAATGATCCAAATCCCACATGTTACTTATATCTTGTTAATTTTTTTCTTATTCTGGAATATTCTGCACACTGTATTTCTGAGTGTCCTCTCCATTCTCTGACACTATTTTATTTTTTTGTTACACCACAGGGTATTTCACGGTATCTTAAATACAAATACAAATACCAAAAAGGCATTGCTGAATTATTACTAAAGTCAAAATTCCTTTTTTTATTCCAGCAAGACTTTCTTCCCCAATGTAATGTTAAAACTGTTTATTATATTCATATTATGAGTGCTCCTAATAACCATGCCAAAACTCAACAGCTTTAAACGATAAACCCTTAATCACCTCATGAGTCTGGGAATAAGAGATGTAGATTGCTCATGGTTAGATATTGCTTTTAGTCTCTGCCATGCTCAGTCCCATATGTGGGGTTGACTGACTGTCAACTTATTTAGGTTGTTCTTGCTTGGGGTGACTGGGCCATTAATACTCTCACAGCTTTTCTCTGCATATAGCTCTAAACCCCCAACGTGTCATCACAAGCATGTTTTCAGGGAGATGACAGAAGTACAAGAGAACAAGAAGAATATACAAAGATATCTTCAAGATTGTATGACTTCATTTCTGCTAACACATATTCATTATGAATCCCAAGGCTAAGTTCTGATTTAAAAGGCAAGGGTAGGTCTTCCTGCCCACAATGAGTTGGCACTGGACAGTTACATGACAAAGTGTGAGAGTGAAGGAGGTGAATAATTAGAACCAAGTGATTTAATTTGCCATCTCCATCACCCCTTTATTATTATTATTCAGTTTATAATTTACAGATCATAAGTGACCCTTTAGATGATAGAAATGAAAAATGAAAAACTTTAAAATGCCAGTTAGCATACAAATAGGCACATCAATCAGTGGAACAAAATAGAGAGCCCTAAAATTAACCCACATATTTACTGTCAGTTGGTTTTCAACAAAGTGGCCAAGAATATACAATGGGTAAAAACAAAACAAAAAAAAAAACAGTCTCTTCAATAAAATTATTGACAAAACTGGGTATCCACCTGCAGAAGAATAAAACCGGCCCCTTTTCTCACACCACATGCAAAAATCAACTGAAAAAATCAATTAAAGACTTAAATGTAACACTTGAAACTGTAAGACTACTAGAAGAAAACAAGGGTGAATAACTGGATGGCAATGGCCTGAGCAATGATTTTTTTGGATTTGACTCCAAAAGCTCAGGCAACAAAAATAAAACTAGAAAAATGGGGTTAGATCAAACAAAAAAGCTTCTGCACAACAAAGTAAAAAATTAACAGAGTGAAAAGACAACCTGGGAACCTTTGGATTGGGAGAAAATATTTGCAAGCCTTGTATGTAACAAGGAGTTAAAACCAAATATATACATGAAACTAAAACAACTCAATAGCAAGAGTTGTTAAATAAATTGACGAAGGACCTGAGTAGATATTTCTCAAAGAAGACACGCAAATAGCAACAGATATATGAAAAAATGTTCAACATCACTAATGTTTAGGAAAATGCAAATAAAAGACAAAATGAAATATCACCTCACACCTGTCAGCATGGTAATTATCAAAAAGGTAGAAGATCAAAGATGAAAGATGAAAATGGTGATGATATAGAGAAAAAGAAACTCTTGTACACTATTGGTGGAAATGTAAATTAGTATAACCATTGTGGAAAGCAGTATGGAAGTTCCTCAAAAACTTAAAAGTGGAATTACCATATGATCCAGCAATCCCACTTCTGAGTATTTACGAAAACGATTTGAACTCAGTCTGTTAAAGAAATATCTACACTCTCATGTTCATTGCAGCATTACTCACAATTGCCAAGTTATGGAAGCAATGTAGGAGTCCATCAATGGATAAATGGATTAAAATGTGGTTTATATACCTAATGGAATATTATTCATTCAGCCTTTAAAAACAGAGAAATTCTGTCATTTGTGACAACAAGGATGGAACTGGAGGACATAATGCTAAGTGAAATAAGCCAGGCACAGAAAGACATATACTGCATGTTCTCATGTATATGTGGAATTGAAAACAATCACACTCACGGAAGCAGAGAGTAGAGTGGCAATTACCAGCGGCTGGGGGTGGGAGAAATGGGAAGATGTTCATCAAAGGGTACAATATTTTAGTTAGAAAAGAGGAATAAATGATAGGTATTTGAGGTGATGGGCATGCTAATTAGCCTAATTCAATTATTCCACATTTATACATATATCATGCATCACTTTGTACTCCAAGAATATTAAAATTATAATTTGTTACTATTCAATAAAATGAAAATAATAAATTTTAAAACATTAGACTTAGAGAAGTTTTTCTAAAAAAAAAAAAAAAAAGAGAGAAATACCAATGGGTAGACAGCTCGAATTTTTTCCAACAAAATGACATAAGGGTGATGACTTGAAGGCAAAAATGGATTTCCTATTTCTAAATTTTTTACTGTTATGTAAGAAAACTCAGAGGAACACTAGAAGTATTCTAGAAATTTGCTTCTGGTGTGTGTGTGTGTGAGAGTGTGTGTATGTGTGTTTGTGTCTAAGCAATCAGCACATTCATTAGTTGATAGGCAATTTACTAGCCCCATTCAATTATGTAGGATATACTGAGATTACACAATACGCCTCATAGTGCAATTTATTGACTTGTATTTTATATAAGTGTTTCAGTTCACATGGCTGCATAACAAACCACTACAAATCTTAGTAGCTTGAAACAGCTCTTTATGTTGGTCACTAATCTGCGGTTCAGCAGGACTCTGTGGCGTCTCATCTGTGTTCCACTCAGCATCAGCTGGGGCATTGTGGAGGCTTGGGGACGGTTTGCTCACTTATATTTTTAGTTTTAAGAAGATTCAAACTGGTGGCTGAAATAGCTGGGGATACTCAAGCATCTGTTTCTATCTTCATTTGACTACTTCAGCACGAATGCTTCAGGATAAATAAAACACAAGGATTTCACAGTTATGTCCCAAGAGAGAAGAGAGCCAGGTGGACACTGTATCACCTTTTGTCACCCATTGAATCCATGCAGTGTCACTTCCATCAAATTATCATCCCTATTTGAGGGGACAGTATTCAGATTTTATCTTTTGATGAGAAGAGTATCAAAGTTCTGGGGGAGTATGTGACAATACTTATATTTCTATGGTCATTTTTGGAAAGTGCAATTAGCCACAGATGCCATAAGACTATAGCCCTGTGGTAGGGCCCACCAAGATGGCCAAAGGAAGTTTCTTCATTTCAGCACTAATCCATGGAGGACCCCAGCATTTAAGCTGATAGTTTGTAGCCCCTATACCCTTTAAAACAATCACCATATGCCCCATTTCCTGAGAACTCTTCTCTTCTAAGAAGAAAGCTCTAGTAAGGGCTAATCAAATAAATTGTCTTTGAGCATGTACAATATTTTCAAAATTGTTGATATTTATGATTTGCTAATTTATTTTTAGAGTTGGGGTCTCACTATGTCCCCCATGCTGGAGTGCAGTGATGAAGCCATAGCTCACTGCAGTCTCCAACCCCTAGACTCAAGCCATCTTCCCACCTCTATCTTCCAAAGCCCTGGGATTACAGGTGTGAGCCACCAAGCCTGGCAGTCATGGTACCCAGCGTTATTTAGACAAGAAAATGTGTTCCCCTTTCAGATTATACAATACTGGATTCTAATTATTCCACTTAATCATATGCTAAATTAGTCATTATTTGGCTTATATTTTTGAAATTAACCTATGTATTTATTTTTCATTTCTCCCCAAAACTTTCCCATTAACACCATCATCAGAATGTATGATCTATAATAAAGGAAACACATGTTGTTTTGCATTTTACCACTATATTCTCAGCATATAAAATAGTTAAATGAATGAATAAATTAAAATCAAAATAAGTTGTTACTATAAGTAAATAAGGGAGATATTAGGGAAATAGAGTCAGACTTTTACAAACAATGTATAAGAAGCAGATAGGTTTTGCCAATAAGTTTGACAGAACTTAAGAGTTGAAGCCCCCATGTCTCAGTCTGTTCTTCTACTATAACAAAGTACCATAGACTAGTGGTTTACAAACAACAGAAATTTACTTCTCACAGTTCTGGAGGCTGGAAAGTGCAAGATTATGGTGCTGACAGATTGGGTGTCCAGTGAGGGCTGGCTTTCTGGTTCATAGATGATTGCCCTTTCACTGTGTCCTCACATGTTGGAAGGGGCAAGGAAGCTCACTGTGGCCTGTATTATAAAGACAATGATCCTATTCACGAGAGCTCTGCTCTCATGACCTAATCTCCCAAGAGCTTTACCTCCCTATACCATCACCTTGGGAGTTAAGATTTCAAAGTATGAGTTTTGAGGGACACAAACATTCAGTCCATAGCACTCCACATAGAGTAGGTTTCTTTTGTGTTTGCATGCAAGAGAAATGAGGTTATTTTATTCAGATTCTTCATGAGCTAAGAGTTATACTGTACTAAACAGCAAATTGATCCTTTTCAATATATCCTCTGTAACTGAAAAAAAGTACTATAGAAACTTCCAGGATGTTTATAAAAACAAACTAAACTAAATAGGATCTAAAAGCTCTTCAAGGTTTCTTAAAGCTCTTAAAAACTGAGATAAGCCATTTCTGTTTCTATAAGAAGTTTTAGCAGCGCTATTTATGAGTAGAGCTCAGGCCTGCATGGCGAGAGAGTCCATTGAAAGAGAAGGCCCTAAACAGCTTTTTCCCAGAGATTGTTTGAAGTGGGACCATGGATAAGAAATTTAAGAAACTGAAGTATTATAAGAACACCATTCCTCCTTCTCAAACTCTAGATGATGATTAAAATCTAACACAGATCTTTGTTACTTTAGAGTAAGACTTTGATTTCTAAAAGGCAATACATTGACATTGAAGTGAATAAAACTTTTATTGCCGTCATATATCACTGACAAACCTAGGGGAAAGAGTATAAATGTCAGAGAAAGACACCCCTGGATTCATATTCTAACTCTAACAACTATTAGCTGAGTGTCATTGGGCAAAATACTTTACCTTCCTGAGGTTCAACATTTTCCCCTTTTTTTAATTGAACATACAAAAACTTAGTCCACTGTTTGCTTTTTATGATTTCATGAAATTGCATATTTAGGTATGAAAACAGTACCCAATTAAGCAAAACTAATTGGTCCCCAGATTTCTTCTAAAAACGTGCCCTTAAAATTAGATAACTTACATCCTTTCCCAGGAAAGGAGTGAAAAGTGGCTGAGAGAGTGCAAAGGATAGACACATCATTTGCAGGCGAGCTAAGGAATTGTGCACAGTGAGACCAGCTTCCTTCATGATACCTCTGAGGACTATTGGAATTTAAACGTATTCAAGGGGGCAGTTGGTTAAGAAATATTTAATAAGGTTGTACAATGTACCAGGAACTGTGGGAAGCAAGAAAATGTGCCCCAGAGCAGAATTCCACAGAATCGAACGTCATCACATTTCAATAAATATCTCAACAGTCTCTTCTGCTTCAATGTGAGTTTTTGCAATGTGAATAAGCTCCCATGTGCTTGATAAACAGGTGGCTTATGTTAGCACAATGGACAAGTCATATTAGCTCAAATGTGATTTTTCCCAGCCAGTTAATTTTTGTGTAATATCAGCTGAGCCCAGCAAGCCATTGAGGAAAACAGGCCTGTACCTCGTGCCCATTCTTCTCCTATGAATCCAACTGACCACCTGCTCTGTTTGGGGAGTCGTTTTCCTGATTTGCCTGCATTTTGACCTTGTCCCCATGACTCAGCAACCTCAACTCTTCTTGACTCCATTTTGTCAAGCTGCTTTTCCCTTTTCTTTTTAAGGCAAAGTCCTATATTTTTCAGAGTAGTTTGTTTGTTTGTTTGTTTCTATAGGATTTAGCGTGTTTTCTTTGTGCTAGTATTTTGATGTGGATTGCAACTGTTTCATTATCCTTTTGTTTATATCAGGTTGGGAGTCACCTATACCAATCCTATTAACATTTTCCCCAAAAGCCCTATTTTTATGCACATTTTTTCAGAATGCTTTTAAAAGCCACATTATAGAAGAGTTTTTGTTACTAACTTCCATAAAAGCCAGAGAAATGGAGGTTACACTTGAACCTTTACTTAGAAACTTTCTCTAAGATTTGTACCCTGAGTTCTAACAACACCAGTGACAAACACAGTAACAGCCAATCTCTTCTACTGGAAAATTTCCTCCTGGATACCAGAGTTCAGTGTACCTCCTATGTGGTCCCCAAACCCCCTTTGCTTTTTAACACAACAGTGATCTCATGTTAATATAATTTCTCATTGATTTCTCAACGTCAAACACAGATTCTGTCTATAATAATTAAAGTTGTAACAGTTTACCATTATTTTGCACAACATTTACCCTATTGTCTGATACATTACAGGGTATCAAAAAGCAGTTCCTGAATGGCAGAATGAATTAATGTTTCACAGTGTGCACATATCAGAGGGGAACCAGAAAATTCATCAAGAGAGTCCATGTCCACAGTTATCATAAGCACATCATCATCGATATCAAATTCAATAGGTGATTGCAGCTCATATTTTTTAGCTTTTGTAGGCTACCCAAATCACATCATTTCCAGCGGTCCTATTCTACTTTAGATCAGTCATTCTTAAGGTAAGTTTTATTGCCACTTTTACAGGTGGTAAAATATAAAGACCAGACAGTTAAAGCAGTTTGACTACAGCGAGAACAGGTATTTCGGGTTCCACAGCCTCACAACCCACGTGTTCTCTTTCCTGGCCAGATTGGCCCTGAATTACTACAATTATTCCCAGGGATTCCTGCTTAGTAAGATTTATGAAAGGATTATTTAGTATGCAAGGTTTTTGATTCCTGACACATTATCCTTTCTGTTCCTGTGGGCTAAGTAGATGAGGAATTAACATATTTTGTATGGATTAATACTTTCATTTAATATCTCTGTGGAGACGGTTTTACAGCATTGTGTGATGTTTTGTGCATGCTGATTTGAAGAGGCAGGAAAGAGAATGCTTATTTGTTGACATTTTGGTTTTGGTGGTAAATAAAGTGACCTTTAGCTTTCAGTCACACACTTGAATTTAAGTAAAGATAAATGAAAATCTGGAAACCGTGGCTAAAAATCAAGTATATTTAGAATGAGATGTGCGTTGTGCTCAGAGGAAAATAACTTATTTACTCCTTCCATCCGGAAGTTTTCCTCTAAAATATCCAGATATTCATGAAGGACAGATTAGACAAAAAAATCCAAATCAAACAGTATTATTTTTCTTTGCAAAGGCATTGATAATATGATTTTCTTAAAAGACTAAGATGTAGGCTGGGGCTGTGGCTCACGCTTGTAATTTCAGCACTTTGGGAGGCTGAGGTGGGTGGATGTCCTGAGGTCTGGAGTTCCAGAACCGCCTGGCCAAGAGGGCGAAACCCCGTCTCTACTAAAAATACAAAAATTAGCCGGGTGTGGTGGTGGGCACCTGTAATCCCAGCTACTCGGGAGGCTGAGGCAGGAGAATCACTTAAACCCAGGAGGCGGAGGTTGCAGTGAGCCAAGATCGCACCATTGCCCTCCAGCCTGGGCGACAAGAGCAAAACTCTGTCTCAAAAAACAAAAAGATAAGATGTAAATCATGGTAGCCCCTGGCACCACACCTTCATGCATTTCTCCCAGAAAGATTTATTTAGTGTATGTTATGGTACAGGTACTGTACTAACTCATGGAGCTAAGCTCTGTAGGAGAATTAAAAACAGGATAAGAATCTATGCTTTTAAAGAAAGAAGGGTTTTTTGTTTTGTTTGTTTGTTTTTTTTTTTTTTTGAGACGGAGTCTCCCTCTGTCGCCCAGGCTGGAGTGCAGTGGCGCCATCTCGGCTCACTGCAGAAAGAAGGGTTTTGTATATCCTTTTTTTATCTGCATTTTGAGAGTGCACCCACTGTGCAGATAGAAGTAAATCCACAGACACAGATTCAGCCTTTGTCTAGATAAACATGAACTGGGCATTTTTTGCTGTCAGAGAAGTTTTGGGAACGAGCCAAGTACAAATTATTTTACAACAAGCCAGTGGACTATCAAAATGAATTCAAATGTCTATCTCTCCTTACCCCAACCTACATATACACATATGCCTATTTTGGTTTACCTTTTTATTCCTATTTTTAGGTTTATGTAACACCTTCTCCAGAGACATTCCATAGTGCTGCCAGGTTCCCTGTTGATCAGTCTCTTCCCACTGCTTTACATCCTGTCGGCAGTACCAGACCCTCCCCAGGAATGTCCGGACCACCATCCTCCTTTGACCAAATGCAGCTATAACGATACTGGCCTCAGCAAAGAGGTGATACATGAAGGTCACACATTCCTATACCTCAGTCTCATAATTTTCTGCTACGCCACTAATATATGACTGATGTGTGTGGATAGCAGAAAGATTGTAACAGAAACATAGAAAAAGAGCAGAGGGGAGACCTAGCACTATTTTTTAATACAATTTTCTGCTATATTATGAAGGAATGACTGATATGTGGGGGTAGCAGGAAGAAAAAAAACACAGAAAGAAAGAGAGAAAGCTGGCATTCCTATAGTCCATTATATTGCAAATTCCCCCATCCCCTTCCCCCTCTTTTGAGCACCTGGCCCTCTATGCACAGAACCCGGTATCCCTTCAGGATCTCAACCACTTCCTTGCCTGGACAATGGCATATAGTAACTCACAGAGCATAGTGTCTGGTTTCTGAGAAATTCTTCTTGAATACCTGAAAGGGCTTTATCAGAACACTCAAAGAGTGGGTCTCTGATGGCTAGTTTGGCGTTTCAACTTGACTGGGTCACAGGGCACCCAGACATCTGGCCAAATATTATTCTGAGTGTGTGTGAGGGTATTTCCAGTTGAGTTCACCTTTGAATTAATACACAGAGTAAACCGGATTGCCCCTCCCAATGTGACTAGGGCTCATTAAGTCAATTGAAGGCCTGAATAGAACAAAAAGGCTGCATGAGCGGAAACCCTTTCTGCCTGACTGCTTTGCTGAACATCAGTCTTTTCTGGCCTTCTAACTTGGACTGAAACATGTACTCTTCTTGGGTCTTGAACCTGGTGCTTTTCAGACTTGAACTTAAGCATAGGCTCTCCTGGTTCTCAACCCTTCAGATTTGGACTGGAACTACACACCAGCTCTCATGGATCATCAGCTTGCCAACTTCAGATTGAAAGACAGCGAGAGGGAGAGATTCAGAGAAAGAGAAAACCAATAAGAGATATATATATGTACACACACACACACACACACACACACACACACACACACACACACACGATGATTCTGTTTCTCTGGAGAACACTGACTAAAATAGGTCCAGTCTTATTTAAGTCTTGTGGCCAGTGAGAGATGAATGTATGTTTCTTTATTCTTTTTTTTCTAGTAACTTTTGATGTATTGTGCAAAGCACAACTGCAAACACTCACATGCACACTCATTTACATATACTCTCCAAATATCCTGTGAAACAATAGAAAAAGGAGAACCATTTTCCCAAAGGTCACATAATTCACAGGTATTACCACAGTCTGCAAATTGAGTACATATTTCACATTACCATGCAGAGTCATTTTAATTCTTTTCCTTATCCTTCTTTTCTACACTAATTTTTGACGCCAGCCTGTGCAGTAAAAATAATTCTTATAGATTTTAAATTTTATTTGCCGTTAGTTTTCAAAAAAATGGATGCTATCAACAACCCCCTGTTATATCAGCACCCTGTCCTTAACTCTGCATAAATAGGGTAGAAGCTCTGAAATTTAAAGTTTTTTGTATTTTTTTTTTCCTTTCGGGCATCTAAATTGAATTCCGGGGCATTTGTGCTTTTTCTCCCAGAATACTCTGTATGTAGAAGAGGAGCAGTGCAATAAGGATTTGTTTTGCCCATTGCAGAGATAATCCCCAGGGTTCCCAGCAACCCAGGGCTTCATGAGAGACGTCCCCTTACACTTAGGCTTGTGAATCTCATTCATGGGTGGATGCCACCTGGCATTGCAAATGCCACAACTCCCTCATTATGATCATATAAGCACATTGAGAGCAGGGGTTTGGTCTGTTTTGTCCTTTGTCTTATGCCCCAGCTCTTAAATCACTGCCTGCACATAGTTGGTTCTCAATCAATAGGATCAAAAGCATTGCAATAATTCATGCTTCCAAAACACACTTGTTGGGGTGTACTGGTGCCAGGAACTGTGAGAAAGAAAGCTAAGTGGAGTGTGCAAGAGAGAATGCCAAGACAAATGTAGCAGACTTAAATTCTAATGACAGTTACAGACATAGAAGGAAAATGCTAAGCAGTAGCTACAAGGAAGGAAACAATATAGAGAGGCATCTATGGCCCAGCATCGTTTTCTGTTTTAAGCTTATTGTATTTGAATGGCACATTGCATTTTGTTCGTCAGATCTTCCTCTGTTTATGTGCAGTTAAGCAACAAGACAAAACATTTTATCTTATTTCCATTGAAAATTTTGAGTTCTAAAGTTTTTAATGAACAAAAGCATAAAAATTGAATTATAGAAGAAATAGATACCCCTATAGCAATACTACAAGTATTTCAGAGTGATGTTTTTTAATGATAGATTTTTTAATTTAACCATACCGATTGGGTCATATTGTTATTAGCCTGCTTGGTATTCATCTGAAAATATTATTTTTTTCTTTTTTGGGATGGAGTCTTGCTCTTGTTGCCCAGGCTGGAGTGTAATGGCACATCTTGGCTCACTGCCTCTGCCTCCCAGGTTCAAGAGATTCTCCTGCCTCAGCCTACCGAGTAGCTGGGATTACAGACGCCCGCCACCATGCCTGGCTAATTTTTGTATTTTTAGTAGAGATGGGATTTCGCCATGCTGGCCAGGCTAGTCTCCAACTCCTGACCTTGTGATCCACCCACCTTGGCCTCCCAAAGTGCTGGGATTACAGGGGTGAACCACCACGCCCAGCCAAATGTTATTTTTTAATGACCTGAAATATCAGTTCAGCTATTTTGAGACATTTGTTATAATGTTGGCTTACTCTCAGGTTCTGTAAAATCAGCTGCTTAAACTACGTATTGCTAAAGTGAAAAGACTTTAAATATAATAAACTAGATGACAGAAAAACATGGTAAATATTTTCTAAAGTTATATATTACATCTCACGACTGACTAGTAAATTTAGTCATTGGAATTTACAATTTTACTTCTGATAAATATTAGTGAGTTCAAAAATCGTTAAATGGGGAATTTGAGGGAAGTAAAGAATCAAAGGTTAATTCCTACATGAAATAAAACTTTAAAGACTTTAAATATTCTGTATTTAAGTCAATATGGCTTCATCCGGTCACAGAGCACAACAGTAACAAAAAAGCAATTAATATTTACTCATCATCTCTATTGTGTCAAGCCACAGAATAAGACCTGGATTCCTAAAAAAAAGAAAAGAATTCTATGCTAATAACAAATGATCAAATTTAAACTTTAAAATAAATTTGTAAGGTGTTTACTCCTCACGTGCCTGTTTAACAAATGAAGCTATAGTGAGAAGTTTATGGTGGTTATTTAACGACACAAGGCCAGTAAATGTCAGAACTTGGGTTACAATTCGTTAGCTGTCAACTTTGTTATTCATGAAGTAATATTGCCTTTTACAGAGGGAAATGGGGAGAAAAGAAGAGGAAGGAATAGAAGGAACAAGTGTAGAATGAATGCATGGCTCTGAGGGATATTTGTGGGCTCTCTCAGTTTAGATGGCAATTTATACATAAGGCATTTATGTCTTCCTGCAGGCTCCAGCCAGAGTATCTTAGCTTTAAATTGGCTTCTACCTTTTGCTCACCAACTTGGACATTTGTGCAAATTTGCAATGACTCTCTTTGCTGTTCCCCTCTTTGGTTTTGGACATTGATACTTCACAAATATCTCAACCACACTCCTCATTATTAACACAGCAGTCTCAACACACTCTTACCTTCTTGTCCCACCTTCCAGAACCTTGCCCCAGGTTCCAGGACTTCCTGGGCACCTGAAATGAGAGTTCAAGGACATTTTATCATTAGAAAATTCATTGCCAAACATTTTTTTAAAGCTTATCCAATGGATATAAGCCTTAATTCTTGATTCTGCCAGATACATACACTAACAACCAGACAAAAAAAGGAAAACGAAGTTCAAAAAAACAAAAAAAGAGGTAGTTATCAATGCGTCAGAAGAGTGTGGAATAGCTTATTTTTTGTTCTAGGCTTATTATTCATTTTCACCTAAGTGTTACAGCTCTGAGTGAAGAGTAGCCAGCCTTTTTTAATCAATCCAAAATCTTTTTTGGTTCACTGTGCAAAAAGAAAGAGATTTGGCACTGCCATTTCATTTTGTTTTTCACTTGTCCATCAATTCTTTTCAGACTCCTCGGGGTGAGTAAAATACAGGTTTGTCAACCCTGTGGAGTATCTGATACGGGATTAAATTTACCTGCTGCTTTAAATTGCCTCAATCCAGGACATTTCTGCAATCATTTCCCTTGATTATTGAATTATGTTCGCAATTTTAAACACTTAAAAGACAATGTGCAAGAAGAATTTTATTTAAAAAGAGAAACACATTGGTTTGTGACAGAGGGAAATTTTACTAAGTTTTTCTGTACTTCTTGAATGTTTCATTTCCAAAGATTTAGTTAGTGTGGAGCACATAGTACATTGCTATCAAGAGTTAATAGACAATATTCAGCAAACAAGCATACTGTCTTTATAAACAAGTATTCCTCTGAAGGTGTGGTTTGAAATACAGAGTTTCAGATCTCTGATGATAGAGAGAGTTGTGTTTTTGATGCAAAAGCATTAACTCAATAATTCCAGCTTGTTGTAGTATGGACTACATTAAAATCCAACCTGGCCCTCTGGGACTCATTATGAATTTTTTGGGCCCAGCATTTTTGCATTTGTGTGCTCTTTCTTCCAATAAATAGATGCATTTCTAAAGCTGAGTTGTATTATTGTTTTGGTATAAAGATGAATGGAGTCCAGTCTAATCGTGTTACTTTATTTTTCTGATTTTTTAATTTTTATTATTATTATTTTTTTTTTCAGAGAGTGGGTCTCACTCTGTTGCCCAGGCTGGAGTGCAGTGGTGCAATCATAGCTCACTGTAACCTTGAACTCCTGGGCTCAAGTGATCCTCCCACATCAGCCTTCTGATTAGCTAGGACTACAGGTGTGTATCACCATACCTGGTTAATTTTTTAAAGATTTTTTAAAAGTTGGGGAGTTTGCTATGTTGCCCAGGCTGGTGTTGAACTCCTGCCCTCAAGTGATCCTCCTGCCTCAGCTTTCTAAAGTATAAAGACTAAGCGTCCCCATAACCAGCCCAGATTTTACAATAAGTAAGAGCATTGATTTGCACCCTTAATATAGCCACAGGCCCTAAAATACTACAGCTTCAGTGCCTGAAGTGTAAGTCAATTTTGTTGGCCTTGCTGAAGTTCAGGATGGGTGACTATACACATGGTGTGATTTCAAGATCTGTTTGAGATTCAAATTTTCCAAAACCATATAACTTATTACAATTCTATGTTTCCTTGGTCATTGACGTAAGATGTTTACTTTTTACATTGTTCATTTAGTAAAAGATCTGTGGTTGCTATGGACTTTATGAAGACATATTTTATCCTCAGGTGCCAGAGGCTATCAAGATAAATTTGTTTTTGTCTAAGGAGTTCTCAAAAGTTAATTTTTCAGATTATCTAACTGGGATTGTGATAGGAATAGAGTGTCTGACATCATAGGTTGGTATTAAAGGAGTTGTATAGAGGCTCTGAAAGACTGGAAATAGGGTATACAGAGAGTGCTCCCATCTGGTTCCAAAACCTGCTCTATCCACAGACTTTCTTTATTCAGTTAATGCCGCAATTTCATTCTAGGTACACAGGACAAAAGCCTGAGACATCTTTGGTTCCCTATTTTTTCTCATACCTTCTACTAAATCATATCATCTCTAACCTTAATAAAGATTCACTTCTCTCCACATCCCATTGCTATTACTCTTGTCTAAACAATTATCACCTGTCCGAAATACTGCAATAACCACAATTGGTCTCCATGTTTGTGTCCTTGCCACTCTTGTAGCCCTTCTATATTAGTCCACTTTCATACTATATAAAGAACCGCTTGAGACTGGGTAATTTATAAAGGAAAGTGGTTTAATTGACTCACAGTCCAGCATGGCTGGGGAGGATTCAGGAAACTTACAATCATGGCAGAAGGCAAAGGGGACGCAAGGCACCTTCTTCACAAGGTGGCAGGAAGGAGAAGTGCTGAGCAAAGTGAAAAGAGTCCCTTATAAAACCATCAGATCTCATGAGAACTCACTTATTATCATGAGAGGAGAGAAATTGCCTCCATGATCCAATTACCTTCACCTGGTCTTTCCCTTGACACATGGGGATTATGGGATTTTAATTCAAAATGAGATTTTGGTGGAGCCACAAAGCCTAACCATACCATTCCACCCCTGGCCCTTCCAAAATCTCATGTCCCTTTCACATTTCAAAACCAAGCATACCTTCCGAACAGTCCCCAAAGTCTTAACTCATTCCAGCATTAACCCAAAAGTCCAAGTTTAAAGTCTCATCTTAGACAAGGCAAGTCCCTTCCACCTGTGAGGCTGTAAAATCAAAAACAAATTAGATACTTCCTAGATACAATGGTAGTACAGGAATCGAATAAATGTTCCCATTCCAAATGGGAGAAATTGGCCAGAACAAAGGCTGCAGGCTCCATTTTTGTCCAAAATCCAGTGGGGCAATCAAATCTTAAAGCTCCAAAATGATCTCCTTTGACTCCATGTCTCACATCCAGGTCATACTGATGTAAGAAGTGGGTTCCTGTGGTTTCAGGCAGCACTGCCCTGTGGCTTTGCAGAGTACAGCCCTATTCTCAGCTGCTTACATGGGCTGCTATTGAGTGTCTGTGGCTTTTTCAGGGGGCCAGAGCAAACTGTCAAAGGATCTACCATTCTGGGGTCTGGAGGAGTGGCCATCTTCTCACAACTTCACTAGGTAGTGACCCAGTGGGGACTCTGTGTGGCAGCTCTGACTCCACACTTCCCTTTCACACTTGCAGAACCCTAGTAGAGGTTCTCCATGAGGGCTCCACTCCTGCAGCAAACTTCTGTCTGAAAATCCAGGCATTTCCATACATCCTCCGAAATCTTAGTGGAGGTTCCCAAACCTCAATTCTTGACTTCTGTGCACCGTCAGGCCCAACATCACAGGTAAGCTGCCAAGGCTTGGGGCTTGCATTCTCTGAAGCAATTGCCTGAGCTGTACATTGGCCCCTTTTAGCCAAGGCAGTGATGCAGGTCAGCAAGTCCTGAGTCTGCACAAAGCAGCAAGATCCTGGGCCCAGCCAAGGAAACCATTTTTCTCTCCTACACCTCAGGACCTGTGATGGGAAGAGCTGCTGTGAAGACCTCTGACATGCCCTGGAGACATTTTCTCCATTGTTTTGGCAATTAACATTTGGCTCCTGATTACTTATGCAAAACTATGGCTTGAATTTTTCCTCAGAAAATGGGTTTTTCTTTTCTATTACATTGTCAGGCTGCATATTTTTCAAACTGTTATGCTCTGCTTTCCTTTAAATCATAAGTTCCAAGTCCAAATCATTTCTCTGTGAATGTAGAAAACTGAATGCTTTTAAGAGCACCCAAGTCATATCTTGAAAGGTTTGCTGCTTAGAAATTTCTTTCTCCAGATACCCTAAATCATCTCTCTCAAGTTTAATGTCCCACAGATGTCTAGGGCAGCAGCAAAGTGCCACCAGTCTCTTTGTGAAGGCATAGCAAGAGTCACCTTTATTCCAGTTCCCAACAAGTTTCTCACTTCCATCAGAGACCAGCTCAGCTTGGACTTCATTGTCCTTATCACTAACAGCATTTTTGTCAAAGCCATTCGACAAGTCTCCAGGAAGTTCCAAACTTAATCACATGTTCCTGTGTTATTCTGAGCTCTCCAAACTCTTTCAATCTCTGCCTGTTACCCAGTTCGAAATTTGCTTCCTCATTTTCAAGTGTCTTTATGGCAGCACCCCACTCTCTGCAGTATTAATTTACTGTATTGGTCTGTTTTCATATCACTATAAGAAACTGCCTGAGTCTGGTAATTTATAAAGGAAAGAGGTTTAATTGACTCACAGTTCGGAATGGCTAGGGAGGCCTCAGGAAACTTACAATTGTGGTGGAAGGTGAAGGGGAAGTAAGACACCTTCTTCACAAGGTGGAAGGAAGGAAGAAGTGCTGAGTGAAGGGGGAAGAGCCCCTTACAAAACCATCAGATCTTGTGAGAGCTCACTCACTATCACAAGAACAGCATGGGGAAAACCACCTCCATGATCCAATTACTTCCACCTGGTCTCTCCCTTGACATGTGGGCATTACAGGGATTATAATTCAAAATGAGATTTGGGGTGGGGACACAAAGCCTAACCAATCACCTTCCAAACACAGGGGCCAAAAAGATGCTGTTAAACATATTATTAGATGTCATCCACCTGCTTCATACCCTTTGCTGCTCACCTCTTTTCTCACATAGTAAAAGCCAAAGTCTTTACTGTGATTTACGCAGCTCTACACAATCTGGCTCCTCATTCCCTCCTTACGTCATCTTCTATTTCTCTCCTCCATAATGACCACATGGTAGACCAATAAAGCTCCTGGAACCTACTGAGCGCTTACTGCCTCAGGAACTCTGCACTGATATTCTCTCATATTGACTTTTTGGTTGGTCATTTCTCTCCTTTAATCCCTACCATGTTTCTGTCATTTTCTCCATGAGACTAACACTGTCCACTACTTCTAATCTCTACCATAGACTCTACCTTAACTCTCTTCCCAGATCTATTTTACCATATAATTTTAACCTTTCAACATAGTATTTTATTATCTATCATTTATTGATTACTATCTGTCTTCCCAGGGACAAAGATTATTTATTGTCAATTTTTATCTCTGATGGGCTTATAAACCCTAGGACCATTCTTGACAAATAATCATGACCTGGCATCTCCAACATTATGCATTGTTTTTTGGAAGAAAAGGGGACTTAGCCAATTTTAATATTTTACCTGAGGCCAGTGCCAGAAACTAGAATTAAAAGAATAATATATCTCTTTTTTCTTTATCGAATTTTGCTCAGGCAGAGCAAAAATAAAATTTTGATTAAGTCTAGTCTTTATTATTCTTCCAATGAGTACCTATGATATTGATTTAGAAAACTCATTGAATGAAGTCCAAAGGCCCCTGTGAGTCCTTAAAACATAGGGTTTTAATGACTAATCTAATGACCAATAGATTTAATAATTAGTAATGTGAACATGGCTGCACTTAGCATTGCTCAACCTAAAAAGAGACCATGACTAGAAGTAAAGATGAGGCTTCTGGACAGAGGTTCATTGATAACAGAAGAAATGGCTGTTTTGGTTAATCCTTCCCCTCTGCTATGGATATCCTGGAATATTACATCATTATCCTACCCCAGCTGAATCTAAAATCTATAGAAGCATAATTTTGTCTTGAATATGAGTATTCAGGAATATATAACTTCAAAATTTAGGAGACATTTAAAAATAGTTTATTTTAGTGGTTATTTTAATATTAAAACCTTTTTAAGGTTATTTTGGAGGTTTTCATAGAGAGACCTAAGACTATGTTCCAATGCACTCTACAAAAAGGACTTCTGGGCTTTCATGAGGAAGTCAAAATTCTGGCAAGATAAATTGATAATAGTGCAAGGGTTATTCTAAAAAATCAAAGCCTGTAGCTTACTTTAAAAAACCAACTTGCAAAGAAGCAGTATGTTAAAATAGAATACATCAACTGGTCAGCACTGGCCTTCTCTTCTTTGTAAAGTGCTAGAGAGGAAGGCTGCATATTGATTATGTGATTCTGTTCAGTAGCACCTTTCTGTCTTTCTCACACACACACACACACATGCATTCACTCTTCCTCTCTTTCTCTCTGGTTTGGAAACTCGTGATATTTTTTCCATGAGTATTATTGTACAGGCCTTCAGCAGGCTCTTGACAAATTGGGGAACCCTTATTTTCTATAATTTCTATCTCAAATTAACAAATTTTTTTTGTAAACATAAAAAGAGCTTCCACATATACGGAGGTGTTTTGGTCAACTATTGCTGTGTAACTTACAGCAATTAATAGTAGAAGACAATATGAATGTATTACTCTCGTGTGTTTGTAGGTTGGCTGGGGCAGCTGTACTTTATGCTAAGTAAAGTCAGCTAGTGAGGCTCAGCTCTGCACATCTCTTTCAACTTGTGGGGCCTGTGGGCATGACTAAGGCTGTTTTTTTTTTCTTAGTGAAGATACAAGCACAAGAGCATTCGTTGAAATACACAAGATTGCTTAAGGATTAAACTAAGAGTTTATGCAAGGTCATTTTTTGCCCAAATCCCATTAAAAAAAGCAAGTTCTATGGAAGAAGCCAAAGTAAATAGCAGTAGAGTATACTTCATCTTTCCTAGGAGTTACTTTAAAATCACATGCTAAAGAACCTACATCCAAGAACAAGTTCAGAATTAGGCCCAATATTTTAAACTACTGCAGAAGATTTTGCAAAATAACAAAAGACAGTATTCAGATTTTTTATATATTAAGTATTCTTGTATATAAAAAAGCTCTATGGGTACAGTCAAATAGAAAAAAAAATCTGAATTATTTCCCACCTTTATTAAAGCTGGTAACATTACAATACAATGCTCCTGAGCTTATTGTTCCAAATTACCAATTAATATCTCTCAGCCATTTAACATTCAGAGTAAAGGAGGGACTCTTCCTGTGTTTGTGGGTCTGAGTGTTTATCTGTGGCTATGATTTTAAAATGACTATGACTACATACATAAAGGGAAATGGAACTCCCCAAGATGAAAATGTTCATCTGGTGATTTTATGAATAAATGGAGCATCTAAGAATAGTCGAACTGCTAAATATCACCAAACAAATGTCTTGCTGGTCTTAACCCAACAAATCTATTGTGGAAAAATATATGCAAACAAGCTACAGAGAGCAGTTGCCTCTATTCCTACTTCTCCTTTCTTGGTTTACTATCTACAAAGCCTTTTACTCATGCAGAATAATTTCGAAATGATCTTAACTCCTCTCCTTCTCTTATTCACCTCACCACCACACCAAAGCAATGCTTAGGCCCTAAGCAACCTACATCTCTACTTGTGCATAATACTCATCATTTTATGATAATTATTATTTTTTGCTACAGTCATCTGTTCTCCAGACAGGCAGAGAAAGGGGCAGTGGTAAAAAAAAAAACATTGACTCAAAGAGTCAGAGTTTCTGACTGTAATAGTCAAGTCCACCACTTTCAGCCTGTTATACAACCTTTAGTTAACTTAGAGAACCTCTATATGTCTATTCCTTCACCTTTAAAATAAAAGAACCAGACATGGTGGCACACTGTAGTCCCAGCTACCTGTGGGGGAGTGGGGGTTTGAGTTAGGAGGATCACTTGAGCCCAGGAGTTTGAGGCTGCAATGAGTTATGATTGAGCAGCTGCACTCCCGCCTGGGCAACAGAATGAGACTCCATCTCTAAAAATGAGTAAATAAAAATAAAAATATAAAATAAGGGAAAATATTCCACCTAAAGATATGTCACCTCAAGCTCTAATCATTCTTTCACAACATAGTTACTCTTACATCATAGTCCAACTTGTACAATAATACATCATTACCTATACTATAAATTTTGAAATCTTCAACAAGACATTGAAAATATCTTTTTGTTTGCGACCACAGTCCTTTTTAATCCCATCCCCTCCTATGTTCTTATAAAGATCCTGCGACAATGTCTTCATTATAGACACTGAGCAGGCCATGCCCAGAAGCTGTTCTTACCCTAGATTGCCCTCCACCTCAATCTATGCTTATCCTTTTCATCCTTTAACGCTCACCTAAAACACCCCTTCCTTTGCAAATATTCCCGAATATCTGAGTGCGAAAATGCAGATCATTTCTGGTGGCACATTTTATTTTCATATTTTGATTAGCTACACACATCACTCATCCTAATATACAGTCAACATTGCACAGCTTTGTCTCCCCTTGTTGATTGTATGTCCTTTGAAAGCAGGATTATAATAACCATATCATAATTTTTGTATTTTATTACCCAAGTGCATTCCTATATCAAACTTCCTGTTTATATTTGTTGATTTAAAATGAGAAGACTTACCAGCAGCCTGATGTCTATCTTTAGAAATTTAAATAAATGTTCTTTTTAAAAAATATATTTATTGGGCCAGACGTAGTGGCACACGCCTGTAATCCCAGCACTTTGGGAGGCCGAGGAGGGTGGATCACCTGAGGTCAGGAGTTCAAGACCAGCCTGGCCAACATGGTGAAACCCCGTCTCTACTGAAAAAAAAAAAAAAAAAAAAAATAGCCAGGCTTGGTGGTGTGTGCCTGTAGTCCCAGCTACTCGGGAGGCTGAGGCAGGAGAATCGCTTGAACCCAGGAGGCGGAAGCTGCAGTGAGTCGAGATTGTGCCACTACACTCCAGTGTGGGCAACAGAATGAGACTCCATCTCAAAAAAAAAAAAAAAATATATATATATATATATATATATATATATACATATATATACACACACATATGCAAACACACACATACATATACATATTTATTTATTTAGTGGGGGATGTAGTTGTTCCCAAAAGCTAGTGTTATTTTTAAGTTTTTTTTGGCTTTACTAACATAATTGACAAAATTTTACCTGTTTTTGATGCTATTGAATGTGAGAGTGTTTTCTTAATTTGATATACGTACATACTGCGAAATGACTACTTCAATCAAATTGATTCACAGATCCATTACCACACATAGCTGTCATTGTGTGTGTGTGTGAGGGACAGAGAGAGAGAGAGAGAGAAAGAGAGACGGAGAGAGATGAGAACATTTAAGATCAAATCTCTTAGCATATTTTAAGTAAACAATGTAATATTAACTATAATAATCATACTGTACATTAGATCCCCAGAATTTATTCAAATTATAACTGAAAGCTTGTACCTTAAGGACAATACCTTCCCATTTACCCCACTCCCCAGCCACTGGCAACCAACTTTCTACTCTCTGCTTCTATGAGTTTGAATTTTTTAGATTCCACATATAAATAATATCATGCAATATGTGTCTTTCTGTACCTAGCTTAATTCAGTTTGCATAATGTCCTCCAGGTTGAGCCATGTTGTCAAAAATGGCAGGATTTCTTTGTTTGTTTTTTTTTTTGAGACGGAGTCTCGCAGTTTCGCAGTCTCGCAGTCTCGCAGTCTCGCAGACGCAGACGGGAGTGCAGTGGCGGGATCTCAGCTCACTGCAAGCTCCGCCTCCCGGATTCCCTCCATTCTCTCGCCTCAGCCTCCCGAGTAGCCGGTACTACAGGTGCCCACCACAATGCCCGGCTGAGTTTTTTTGTATTTTTAGTGGAGATGAGGTTTCACCGTATTAGCCAGGTTGGTCTCGATCTCCTGACCTCGTGATCCGCCTGCCTCAGCCTCCCAAAGTGCTGGGATTACAGGCGTTATTGATAGACACAAATTGTTTAAATTGTTTTCATATCTTTACTATTGTGACTAATGCTGCAATAAACATAGGAATAAAAACACTAATTTGATTTCCTTTAAATATATACCCAGAAATGAGATTGCTGGATCATATATATGGTAGTTCTATGTTTAAATTTTGAGGAACCGTAATACTGTTTTTCATAATGGCTGCACTAATTTATGACCTCATTTACAGTGTGCAAGGATTCCCTTTTCTCCACATTCTTGCCAACACTTGTCTTGTATTTCTTGTCTTTTTGATAATAGCCATCTTTATAGGTGCGAAGTGATATCCCACTGTGGTTTTGATTTGCATTTTCTTGATGAATAGTGATGTTGAACAGCTTTTTATATGTGTTGGCCATTTATATGTCTTCTTTGGAAAAAATGTACATTTAGGTCCTTTGCCCATATTTTAATGGGGTTATTTGTATTTTTGAATCAAATTATAGTATCTATATTTTTTGATATTAACCCTTTATCGGATATTTGCTTTGAAAATATTTTCTCCCATTCTGTAGCTCGCTTTTTCATTTTGTTGACTGTTTTCTTTGCTGTGAAGAAGACACTTTCTAGTTTGGTGTAGTTCCACTATATTTTTTCTTTTGTTATCCATACTTTTCATGTCATATTTTAAAAAATTATTGCAAAAACCACTGCACAGAGTTTTGTTTTTTGTTTTTTTTTTAACCTATGTTTTCTTCTAGGAGTTTTAGGGCATCGGGTCTTATATTACACTCTTTAATTCATTTCCAATTAATTTCAATATATAGTGTAAGATAAAAGTCCAAATTCATTTTTGCATCTGAATATCTTTTCCCCAACATCATTTATGGAAGAGAATAACCCTTTCCTATCATGTATTCTTAGCACCCTTTTCAAAGATAAGTTCACTGTGTATGTGTAGGTTTATTTCTTGGCTCTCTGCTATGTTCCATTTGTCTATGTGTCTGTTTTTATGCCATTGCAATACTGTTTTGATTACTATATATTGGAAATATTGCTTGAAATCAGGAAGTGTGACGCCTCCAGCTTTTTCCCTCTTTCTCAATATTGTTTTGGTTTTTCGGGGTCTTTTGTGGTTCCATAAAAAAGATAGGATTTTTTTTTTTCTATTTCTGTGAGAAATGCAACAGAAAGTTTAATAGAGAATACATTAAATTTGTGGAGCACTTTGAGTAGTATGGGTATTTTAACTATTAATTCTTCCAATCTATGAACATGATATATGTTCATTGTGTTTCCTTCAATTTCTTTTATCAGTGTTTCATAGTTTTCTTGGAAATATTTAAGCTTTTTGGTTAAAATTATTTTTTAACCAAAAAAACCATTTTATTGTTTTTGATGCTATGGATTTGGGAATGTTTTCTTAATTTTTTTTTCACATAGTTTGTGTCTAGTATATAGAAACACAACTCTGTATGTTGATTTTGTATCCTGCAACTTTACTGAATTGATTTCTTAAGGCTATAATTATCCTGAACAGAACAGAAACTGTCATGATCCCCTCCATCTACTTCTTATATTATGTTCTTTGATTTTAAGGATTGGGGAATTATTCTTCCAATTGCCAGAAAATTTTGTTATAATTCTGACTTACTTCTCATCCCTTAATTCTTGTTAATTGAAGTTCCCAAGGAGACATCCAATAAACGAAATCATTTCCCCACATATATTCTAAGGAAATAGAAAGTTCAAAGAATGTTCAGATAATTGCCAAAATATTATTATTAATCATTTATCACTTAATATTATTTGATATTATTTGATGATAAATTTATTATTTATTAAGTAATAATATTAAATGAAGGTAGATATCATCAAATATTATCATTTAATAAAAATAAAATTATCATTTAACAAATAACATTCTTCATAATTTAATATTATTTTACTATAATCATTTATCATTTAATTTGCAGGTGTGGTTTGATGTGAACCCAAATGTGCCAGTTCTCTAAATTCCAGAATTAGGCAAACTTATCTACCCAGTTTCAGAAAGGACTAGACTGAGGTAGGTTCTTTCAGACTTAGAGGTTTGCTAGGTAAGACTTAGAGTTGCACTGTCTAATGAGGTAGCTACTCGCTATGTGCAGTTAATGAACACTTGAAATGTATCTAATCCAAATTTATATGTGCAACATGTCTAAAATACACATCAAACTCCAAACACGTAATAATAAAAATAATGTAAGCTGTATCATTAGTACATTTTATATTTATTACATGTTGAGGTACTATTTGGAACATATGCTATTAAACTATATTATTCCGTTTGCTTGTTCATTTCTTATAAGCTTCCTTGCTTAATATTCTTCATTGTGGTTTCATATGCTGTTTATGATTAAGTATACATTTTATAGCAAAACATAAAAGAGTCTTCATGATATTACTCCTCTAGCTTTATCTCTATATTTTCTATTCCAGCACCAAGAATCTCCTTAAGATTAGAAACCAGGCAACTTTTCTCTTGAATCTAGGTCTTGGTGTATGTACTCATTTTGCCTGAAACAGCTTTAGCCAACTCTTAGGTCTGATGATAACCTCTTGATCTTCAGCTTTTTAGTTCAACTATCATTTCATCTTTAAAATCTTCTAGAATTTCAGGACTAGGTATGTCTCCTTCTAATGTCCTCTTGTGGTACCCTGTAATTAGCATTATTATCCAACTTAATTACACAGTATTTAAATTGCCACTTTACATGTTTGTCTTTTGTACTTCACTTTATGTTCTTGAAAGTCACCTTACGTTTCTTACTCATTTTCACCTCCAGTGCCTCCTCTATTGCCTTTTACAATAGATATTTAAAATATATGTCAAATGCAGAAAATAATATATGAACCAATGAAATAATCTATTTAATTTAAGGTGAGGACAAAACTCCTTTATGTAGATGAAAACATATTTTGTAAACTCTAGATTGCAATTTTATTAATGTTGAAAATGCTTGTCTTCATATTCTCTGCACCTAGCATTTCCCTCATAGGTAGTTTGTATATAATAAAGATATTTGAACAAATAACTGAGTGACTAAAATAATTCCACAGTTTAAAAAAGGTAACATAAATTAAGTTATCCGAGCATAAAATGAGTTATTGTGATATTGCGCTTTTGAGCCGAATTGGCCTGTTAAGTTGCTTTGTAACATGCATTTCTTTATTCAGCTGAAAACAAGCAGTCTGCAAGTTTTAAAATGGTTATTCCTTTCTATTCATCTTTTGCTTCTCATAAATTAGGCCAGCACACATCATTTCTACACTACCCAAAGCCAAACTCTTAAGCCGTTTCCATTATACATTCATTCCAATGGAAATAATGGCTTTCATTTACCACAGTGTCAGAGGCCAGTGAAGCCAAATCGGTTGCAGCTGCATTGTTTTATAACAGGAGATAATGTTATCCCCACTGTAGTTACAAATGTGATTTCCTCAGAGTTCAAATACTCTTGGAGCTAAACTGTGATTTGATGTCTAATGGTCAACTGATGTTCTGGGGATTAAGTTAATTAAAACAGTTGCCCTACTCTATTAAAGCTCCCTGTGGACTAATTATTAAAGTGCCAAGCACCGTTACCAACCTACAGCAATTGAAAGTCACAAAGGGAGTTGCTTATATTATGGGAACTCCAGAACTCAGTAGATTATCGCCCATAGTAAAAGAACATGCACACTGAGAAGTAGATTACCTTCTACACAGCCACTGAGCTATTATAAAATGTACAAAGGAAAAGCCAAATGTACAAGCATTTGGATTCATAGCCCTTAGAATCTACTATTTCCAAAGCTAGTCGAATATCAGAAAAGCAGCTTGGTAAAGTGCAAATAACTTTGTTCAGGAAATCAGGAAGCACAGCTTAGAATCCCAGAGCTCCCTCTAACTGTCTGTAATGTAAACTCAGGTAATTCCCTTCACTAGGTATCAAATGTCTCATCTATAAAATGAAGAGTATATATGTGTCCAGTGATGCTACTTTGACGTATTTTGAGTGAATCAGAGATTTTTCTGCTCAAAATCTTTGGAAGAAAAGCTACTAACGGGTGGCAGAGAGTGGCAAACGTTCTATCTAAACTGTAGACCACCTCCTCTTCAGAAACCTCTGATGAATTGTGCTACATAGAATAAAATATAAAATCTTTTGTATACTTTACTGGTGCAGAAAGTAGATGCTTGATTTTTTTTTCTTGGTGAATCCCACAGAAGTCAAAAGCAAACAAATTATAAATGTTTCCCTAATATGCTTTATCTTAACATATGCATTTTCTTACAATTATATGTCAGTAATAGTCACTATACTAAATAATGTTGCTGTACGTATTAAAATAAAGCAAAGGACATTGGTCATAAAGTTAGACTGACCTAGATTTTAATTTCAATTTTAATAGCTCTGTGGATTTAAGACAAATTGTTTCTCCTTTTGGAATCTCAGTCTGAGTCTACAAAAAAAAAAAAAAATACCCCCACCTCCCAACTCTATTGCTAGAATTAAGTAGGACACACCCACTCACTCACATCATGTAGTGATCATTTAAACTTTCTTCATTTCACTTCCACCTTAAAGAGCAGAGAGAAAATATTCTTTTTTAGAGTATGCTTAATATGATAAGATTTGAATTTATTTCTGTGGGCTGGGATGTTGTTCAAGACATTTAATAGACGGGTACATGGCATTTTATGTTGTATTCTGATAAAAATGTCATTATCAGAGGTATAGGAACACAAATTTTAGAGTCTGTTGGGATGAGGCAAATCAAGACAAGGAATTGGATAGGTCTGAAGATAATTATTCTTTCAAGGTTATCTATGAGCTATCGCAAACATCAGGTATTTGGCTACTTATATTACATGCAGTTGATTTTCAAGCCTGCAAACCATTAAGATAGGGCTAAGATCTTTTCATTTTAGATATGTCAGTACAGAAATATTTTTTTAAAAATCAGCTTCTATATTAACTTTCCATTTATGTAAGTTTAATATCAACTGGTAATATTATTGTTATTTGCCAGCCAGCAAATCAGTTTGGGAATCATGTTGTGTAGTCAATAAATCATCTTGTAAAATCCCTTTTCTCTCTAGAGTTAGCAGCAATACCTATTAGGAAGCAGCAGTTCTCATTATTACTCCAAGAAGCACCAGGGCATCAAAGTATATAAGCTGTGGCAGAGCTCATTCATCAAGGTAGGATATCTTTTTCCAGCATTAAAACAGAGGCTGAGAAGCAATGGAAACCAATACTTGGGTGAAACAAGGAGGAATTTTAAAAAGAAAAACAGGAAAGGGAGGGATAGAGAGAGGAAATTACAGTATATCTAGAGTTACATGTATAAACTGAAACATGTACTGTTATCGAGACAACCTTGCTCTTTACAAGTACACAAAAGTGAATGAACTAATTTAGAGTTTTTTATCTAGAAAAATAAGTCTACATTTTGTGTAAAAGCTAATTTTAAACAGATGCTTCATTTACCCTGATGACAAATCTGCATATTTATAAATTATGTCCAATAAAATTATTAATATTTTTGATGATGTATGTGCTATAAAATTCAATAATGAGACTAGTTAACTTGCATCTGAAAACATGCAGCTAGAATAAATTCAAGATTCATTATGCCTGGGCCTTTCAATCAAGTAAAGCTTCAGCATACAATATTTAAAATTTATTTTTTAAGTTTTTAATTGTTATGGGTACATAGTATGTGTATACATTTAATTTACAAGAATCCTGGATATCAGAGCCACGAAAGATCACTCCTTATAATTTCCAATTGAAAATGGACCAAGTGGCTAGTTCCCAAATATAACAAGTTGAATGACTCTCAGAACCTACTTTTTGGTCCATAGGCTTAAAAAAACAAAATCACTGGGGTAAATGTGGTTATCTTTCATCATTTTAAAAAACTTTTTAATCTAATTATGCAAACTAATTAACATGGGTAACATTTTAAAATATGCAAAAGATTACAGTAGATCCAAAATGGCATGAGTCTCTTAATTGGATAACCATAATGATTGATAAGTAATGTCACATAGCCAATCTGACAATAGTACTATTATCAATTATTAAAAAGGCTTTAATCAACTATGGCCTATCACCTAGTTGGATTGATCACATTTACTGACTGTTCACTTAATATTGCCATTATTAATAGATAAAATTGTTGACACAATTGGTGACAAAATTGTTTACATTTGGATCCACAAAATATCAAATAAAAAATATCACACTGTGTTTTTCAAGGTTTTCGAGAGAAATGGAACCAATAGGACATATAGTGATATATTTAGGTATATTTAGATATATCTATTTAGATATATTTCAATGAAAGCAATGGCAAAAACCGCAATTACTCTTGCACCAACCTAAATATAGAAAAAGAGATTTATTATGAGGGGTTGGTTTACTTGCTTGTGGAGGCTGAGAAGTCCCTTGATCTACTCTCTATAAGCTAGAACCCAGAGGAGCTGGCAGTGTAGTTCCAGTCCACACAGAAAGGCACAAGACACAGGAAGGCCAATGGACAAGGGCAAAGGAAGATGAATGGCCCAGCTCAAGCAAAGAGCAAATTCACCCTTTCTTCACCTTTTTGTTGTATTTGGGCCCTTAATGAATTGGAAAATGCCCACCTACATTGGTGAGGGCACTCCTCTTTATTCAGTCTACCCATTCAAATGTTAATCTCCTTTAGAAACATCATCACAGACACACTCAGAAATAATGTTTTACCACCTACCTTGGTTTCACTTAACCCAGCCAAGGAGACGCATAAAATCAACGATCACATACACCAAGTAACCTTGTTCCTTGAAACCTAGGAAATTTATCTTTATAATTGTCATTGGATGAAAAGAATGAAACGAAAGAACACCAGCTTGCTTATTACTTAAGATAGACCCATTTCTTTCTTTCAGATTTGACTGGCGCTATTCTCAATATGAATGGAAGTTAAGTGAGCTTCAGAGGTGGTCTTGGCTGTGGGATATTGAATGGGATTTTGAGAACTGTGGAGACCAGTAATTCTACATTTAGTCTCTGACAATGCCGGTTGGCATTTTAGCTCCTCAATGAAAACAGTTCAATGACTAGCATTGCTACCGTTGGAAGATATCTACCCATAAAATATTGCTTTTTTATATGAAAGCCTCTCATCTTCATACTGACATCCTAAATCAAAGTCAGCATCAGGAGCCACAGAGAAGAGAAGAATTATTTAGAGAGCTGTGTTAAATCACCATTCAGAATTTTACATAAAGCACTTGGTAAACCACAAAAAAACAGCAGATTTATTTAATAACACCGTAAATAACCAACTGCACCACTATAAATCAGCTTGTAGTATAACAATACTTTTAGGCACAGCATTCCCAACATTAAAGACTCCGAATTTACCAAAAATGGTTTTCGGTTGTTTCCTGGTGGTTTCCTGGCTAGTGACACTATCACAAATTGTAGAAAAAATAAATTTAGAATGAGTATGTGCGTAAGGACCATTTAAAAGTCTGACAGCAGTTACAACCAAATTGTACTATATTTTCATATTGTCAAATGAATATGAGCTGGAACATCTTCAATACTGCTGTTTTATTATCATTTAACTGTGTTTCCAGCACACAAAATATTGGCAGTATCAGGCAACTGGGTTTTCATCACAAAAGCAAAAATCTAGTTCTCAGCTCTAGGCCACTGCTTTTTGAAAAAAAAAAAAACTGGCTGAAGAATATAATAATAGGGCAGCAGGGAATACTTAGTGAAATTTATCTCCATAGCTTCATTCCCTCTCTCTCTCTTTCCTTATTTTTTCATTTCCCCCTCTTTTTCTCTCTCTATTTCATTTTGCCAGATTGCTGAGATTTTATTACTCTTTCACTTTTACAGCACTTAAAATATATTTATTCTATTTGTTTAAATAGTTTTCTATTTAAACTTTAGGAAAACAATGCATTGTATTTGCTAAACCTGTATTTGGTTAGGTTAGCTAGATAATCAGTCACCAAGTTGGTGACCAAAATAGTTAACTATGAAAAATAACAGACTCTTTAGAGCTATGGCTGTATTATAAATTTCAACTTTTCATGTGTTGCTCAATACGCATAGCATGGCTGATTGTATGGGAGTCATTGTTAAGAATAATAAAAGTGTTTAGTCCATTTGATACAAATGTGTAATGTTTAAAAGTACATGAAAAGATAGATAAAATATGCCCATGACAGCTATATTTTAAAATATTTAATAATATTGTTTTCTGTTCACAAAAGTGGAGTCTCCTAATTAAACATATTCTAAAAATTATTGCAAATCAATAACTTGAATATGGCAAATCATATCTTGTTTTTGAGTGCATGTCTGTGGTGCACTGAATGGCAGAGAAGTCACTTAGGTGCTCTGATTGTGGGCCAGACTGGAATCCACCCTTTAGGATGTTGGGGAAACATATTCACAAATAGAATTCCCTAAGAGTGAGGTCAGGAGAAGCTTTTTTTCTGGTACTGAAATAACCATAATGTTCTGCAGGATCCCAGCACTGGAGAAAATTATTATACTATAGGAATCTGGCACTGAAGAAACCATTTATGCTCCAGTAGCCAGGCACTGGAAAAATCCTTGCTCTGCAGAATCCTGATGAGACAGTGTACAAGAAGATGAAAGAAAAACTCCTTTCTCTAGCAATGCCTCTCTAGTGTCCTCTCCTGACAAGGGTTAATATGCCACCCAGCAAAGGGAAAATATTCAAAGAGCTCATCTCTATATTCTCACACCTGGCAATGAAGGATGAATTTGAAACTACAAGAATGTAAATGTAAGAATGCCTATAATATCATGAAAATCAATAATCCTGAAAATATATGATATGAGTAAAAATGTGGAGAGATTGAAGGAATTAGCCGGGGAAAGATACTTCCAAGCAGAAGGAAGTATGTTGAAATATGCCTGGTGTTACTTGACAGTAAAGGAATCAGTATGGCTGGAATAGAGTGAGTGAAGGTGAAAATGGTAAGAGACAGGAACAGAAAGGAAAAAGAGCAACCATATTACATGGGGTGTTTTAGGTCTTTGTAGGATGTTGACTCTGAGTAAAGTAGAAAAGTGATACAGAATTTTGAACAAAGGACGGTTATGATTAAACTTTCATGTATAAAAATTCTGGCTGATGCTTTAAGAACAAACTAGAGTTGGATCAGATATAGCAAAATGAAGACCTGTTAGAAAATGATTACACTAATTCAAATAAATGGTGCTTTATTTGGTGGCTTAGATGTTAAGTATTAGTAATGGAGAATATAAGCAACAGCTTGCCCTGGATATAATGGAGTTTTGAAAGAATTTATTGATATTTTTATGGATTGAACGTAGAATCAAGAATGACTTCAAAGTGTTTGATCTGTGCAGCTAGAGTTATTAAGTTGCCATCAACTTAGATGGGAAGATTCCCTTTGAGTAGAGTGGGGAAAAATTCAGATTATGATTTTGGATATATTAATTTTTATTGTTACTGATGACATTTTTATATTGTTTGTGGCTAGCTTGCATTAAATAAATAAACAAGTTTATGTATCTACTAAATATTCATTGGGAGATGACAAGTAAATGTCAATTTGGTAGTTGGATATAAGCATCTGAATATCAAAAAAATTTAATCTGGAGATAGTTTTTGGATTTGTGGGCATATAGGTTTATTTAATGGCATGAAACTAGACAATTTCATCAAGGGAGTGATGACAGGTGGAACGGAGTTGAGCTCCAAGACCTGAGCCCAAAATACTTCAATGTTAAGAGATTTGGAAAAGGTGAGATGGTAGCTAATAAAACTGAGAAAGAACAGCCAGTGATATAAGACAAAAAGTGTATGTCCCCAAGCCAAGCCAGTGATATGGTAAGTTGAAGAAAGGATATCACTAGTCCATATCTAAGTAAGAGTTTATGACTGAGCATTGTGTTTAGAAACTGCAAGGTCATGTTAGAGCTGAAAAACACACTACAAGAACTTCAAAATGCAATTGCTAGTATTAATAGCAGAATAGACCAAGCAGAAAAAAGAATCTCAGAGCTGGGAGACTGGCTTTCTGAATTAAGACACGTAGACAAGAAGAGAGAAAATAAGAATGAAAAGGAATAAAAAAATCTGATAAATATGGGATTATGTGAAGAGACTGAATCTACAACTGATTGGGGTACCTGAAAGTGATGGGGATAATGGAACCAGGTTGGAAAACATACTTCAGGAATTCATTCAGGAGAACTTCCCCAAAATAGTAAGACAGGACAACATTCAAATTTAGGAAATGTAGAGAACCCCAGTAAGATACTCCATGAGAAGATCATCCCCAAGACACAAAATCATTAGATTTCCCAAGGTCAAAATGAAAGAAAAAATGTGAAGGGCAGGCAGAGAGAAAGGCCAGGTCACCTACAAAGGGAAGCCCATCAGACTAACAGCAGACCTCTCAGTGGAATCTCTATAAGCCAGAAGAGACTGGGGGCCAATATTCAACTTCTTTGTTTTGTTTTGTTTTGTTTTGTTTTGAGATAGAGTCTCACTGTGTCACCCAGGCTAGAGTGCAATGGCACAATCTTGGCTCGCTCAACCTCCACCTCCCAGGTTTAAATGATTCTCCTGCCTCAACCTCCTGAGTAGCTGAGATTACAGTCATGTGCCACCACCCCCAGCTAGTTTTTGTGTTTTTAGTAGAGACAGGGTATCATCATGTTGCCCAGGCTGGTCTTTAACTCCTGACCTCAAGTGATCCACCTGCTTCAGCCTCCCAAAGTGCTTGGATTACAGGTGTGAGCCACCATGCCCGGCCTCAACATTCTTAAAGAAAATAATTTCCAACCCAAAATTTCATATCTGGCCAAACTAAGCTTCATAAGTGAAGGAGAAATGAAATTCTTTTCAGACAAACAAATGCTGAGATAATTTATCACCATTAAGCCTACCTTGCAAGTGCTTCTGAAAGAAGCACTAAGTATGGAAATGGAAAACCATTACCAGCCACTAAAGAACACACTGAAGTACCAAGACCAGTGATGCTATGAAGCAACCACATAAACAAGTCTGCAAAATAACCATCTAGCATCGTGATGACAGGATCAAATCCACACAAAACAATACTAACCATAAATGTAAATGGGCAAAATGCCCCATTAAAAGACGCAGAGTTGCAAGTTGGATGAAGAGTCAATCCTCATCAGTATGCTGTCTTCAAAAGACCCCTCTGATGTGCAAAGATACACATAGGCTCAAAATACAGAGATGGAAGAAAAATTACCAAGCAAATGAAAAACAGAAAAAAGCAGGGGTTGCAATTCTAGTTTCTGACAAAACAGATGTTGAACCAATAAAGATCAAAAAACACAAAGAAGGGCATTACATAATGGTAAAGGGTCTTGTCAAAAGTGTTCAATTTGACAAGAAGTGCTAACTATCCTAAATATATATGCACCCAATACATGAGCACCCAGATTCATAAAGCAAGTTCTTAGAGACCTTCAAAGAGACATAGACAACCACACAGTAAGAATGGGAGACTTTAACAACCCACTGATAATATTAGACAGATCATCAAGACAGAAAATTAACTGGCTCAAATGGACCTGACACATCTACAGAACTCTCCACCCAAAACAACAGAATATACATTCTTCTCATTGCTGCATGCAACTTATTCCAAAATTGATCGTATAATCAGAAATAAAATATTCTTCAGCAAATGCAAAAGACCTGAAATCATATCAGTCTCTCAGATGACAGCACAATCAAATTAGAACTCAAGATTAAGAAATTCACTCAAAAACACATAACCACATGGAAATTGAACAATCTGCTTCTGAATGACTCGGGAAAATAATGAAATTAAGGCAGAAATCAAGAAGTTTTATGCAACTAATGAAAACAAAGATACAAGATACTAGAACCACTCGGACAAAGATAAAGCAGTGATAAGAGGGAAATTAATGACACTGAAGTGCCTGCATCAAAAAATTAGAAAGATCTTAACAACCTAACATCACAACTAAAAGAACCAGAGAACCAAGAGCAAACAAGCCCCAAATCTAGAGAAAATAAGAAATAATGAAGATCAGAGCTGAACTGAAGGAGATAGATACATTAAAAAAAAACACCCCTCAAACAATCTACAATGAACTCAAACAAATCAGTAAGAAAAAAAATAAAAAATCCCATCAAAAAGTGGGCTAAGGACATGAATAGACAATTCCCAAATGAAGATATACAAATGGCCACCAAACATATGAAAAAAATGCTCAACATCACTAATGATCAGGGAAATGCAAATCAGAACCACAATGTGATACCACCTTACTCCTGCAAGAATGGCAATAATCAAAAAATAGTAGGTGTTGGCATGGATATAGTGAGCACCACTGGTGGGAATGTAAACCAGAACAGCCACTATGGAAAATAGCGTGGAGATTCCTTAAAGAACTAAAAGTAGAACTACTATTTGATCCAGCAATCCCACTACTGGGTATCTACCCAAAGGAAAAGAAGTCATTATTTGAAAAAGATACTTGCAGACACATGTTTATGGTGGCACAATTCACAATTGGAAAATTGCGGAACCAACCCAAATGCCCATCAATCAATGAGTGGATAAAGAAACTGTGGTAGATATACACGAAGGAATACTGCTCAGCCATAAAAATGAATGAACAGCATTTACAGTGACCTGGATGAGATTGTAGATTATTATTCTAAGTGAAGTAACTCAGGAATGGATAACCAAATATTTTATGCTCTCACTGTATGTGAGAGCTAAGCTATGAGAACACAAAGGCCTAAGAATGATACAATGGACTGTAGGGACTGGGGAGGAAGAGTGGAAGGGTGATGAGGGATATAAGAATACAAATATGGTGCAATGTATACTGCTTGGGTGATAGGTGCCCCAAAATCTCACAAATCACCACTAAAGAACTTACTCATGTAACCAAATACCACCTGTACCACAAGAACATGTGGAAAAATAAAATAATTAAAATAAAATAACTCCATGAATTCAGGAACTGATGTCTTGAAAAAGTTAATAAAATAGCTGGATTGCTAGTTCATCAATGAAAGACTGAATAAAGAAAATGTGCTACATATATAACATGGAATACTATGCAGCCATAAAAAATGACGTTATGTCCTTTGCAGGGATGTAGATGGAGTGTGAAGCCATTATCCTCAGCAAACTGGTGCAGGAACAGAAAAGTAAGCACTACATGTTCTCACTTATAAGTGGGAACTTAACGATGAAACCACATGGACACATGGCGGGGAACAACACACACTGGGACCTGTGGAGGGAGAGTTTCAGAAAGAATTAGCTAATAAATGCTGGGCTTAATACCTAAGTGATGAGATGATCTGACTTCCTGATCTGCCCACCTCAGCCTCCCAAAGTGCTGGGATTACAGGCATGAGCAACCGCACCAGGCCCATATTTTTTACCTACATTATTATATGGATACTTTGATAACTCTATGAGTTCTGTTTCCCTAATTTTGGATATTGGCAAATAGAACCACACAAAGTTGCATAGCTTGCACCCAACACACCCCCAATTAAGTGACTCCTAAGCCAAACATTTTTAACCTCCAAGATATTCTTCTCTCCGACAACTTTCTTGAAGATCTAATTTTCATACAAGATATATCTATGTTTATATTTTCTCATGATTGTGTACTTGAACCCTCAAAATTGTACCTTCTGTTTTAACATGTGTGTGTTGTGTGTGTATGTGTGCGTTGGGTGGGGGGTGCCTTTTTTAATTCCCCTGAATCCTGGAATAGAGCTCTTTCACTTTTACTATGCTGCTAGATATTCTTCAGATTGAGAAAACCTCTATGAGTGGAAGGAAGTTCAGTGTTTTCATTCATCTAGGGACTGCTGCTGATAGGAAAGACATTAAGAACTTTGGTGTTGTGGCTTATAACCTGCTAACCCCCATGCTAAAGGATTTGGAAAACACTTAATCTACAAATTTCACTTTTAAACATTATCTGAAATTGTAATCTTGAAAGGATTATTTTGTTTGTTTTTAAATTCTACATTATTCCTGGGGAAAATGATAACTTTCTCTAAGAAAAACCAAATTTTAATCAATGAAGGTGAAATATGCTTATTTGCATATTATCTTCCTAGAATAATGTGAAATCAAGAGTTTATTTTACCTTCATTTCACAGAATCACAAACTGATTTAACCCATGAACATGACAGTTTTGACATTAGAACTGAACTTCATTTTTGTAAGGATTTGCATTATTGCAATTAGAGAACATTAAGGCATATGGATGAAGTATGTTTTATATATATTTAAATATGTACATAATATATATCATGAAAATCATCTCACTAACATGTAGAAGGTAGAAAAGTAGGAGGAGGTGGATGGTAGACAAATCGTGAGTAAAGGAGAACATAAAGATCATAAAAATAGCTTTTTAGTTTGGATTGAAACGAAATTAATTTTTTTCTTCAATGCAAACTTTTTTTATAGAAAAGAATGAGAATGACTTGCTCAAATTTTTCAAAATATGTTCAGTAGATGCAATCTTAAAAATGATGTATGTGGTATGACTGATTCATTTCACCTAACACCAGAGGCAAAGATAAAGCCCATAATTTTTATAGTAATAATAAACTAAAATTTTTATTTAGTAGTTCCAAAAACACAAGTCTCCTAGTTATCAGTTCAGTGTTTCACATGGGGCTTCACACCATAGATTTCAAATAATTAATAATAGTGTTAACAATAACAAAATGACATAAAGTATCCCTAAAGAGTGGGGGAAGTCAATCCTGAAAGACTTCAGAAATAAAAATATTTGGCCAGGCATGGTGGCTCATGCCTGTAATCCCAGCACTTTGGCAGGCCGAGAAGGGTGGATTACCGGAGGTCAGAAATTCAAGACCAGCCTGGCCAACGTGTTGAAATCCCATCTCTACTGAAAATACAAAAATTAGCCGGGTGTGCTGGTGCGTGCCTGTAATCCCAGCTACTTGGGAAGCTGAAGCAGGAGAATCACTTGAACCAGAGAGGGGGAGGTTGCAGTGAGCTGAGGTCATGCCATTGCACTCTAGCCTGGGTGACAAGAGTGAAATTCCATCTCAAAAAGAAAAAAAAGAGAAAAAGAAAGAAAAAATTTTGAAGTAAGTCTCAAACCAAAGTTCTCTAGATGAATGGGGATGAGGAAATGTGGAAGGGCAAGTCCAGCTGGAAGAATGGCCCGTGTGGATATAAGCAAGAGAGAAAGCGTGTGGCCAACTCAGGGAACTAGAATTATCTTTGCATGGTCACAGCTGTTCAGGAAAATTGTTGTAGTGTTTTGAGACCATGAGGGAAAGATCAGATTAGGGAAGGTTTGTCTGTCTTGCAGGAGACTTTGGATTTAAGGATATACAGAGTCACTGAGGGAATTAACTTAATGACAAAAATGCAAGGCCATGTGAAGGAAAATACCAGTTTTCTGAGCAGCTTTGTTTTGTGTTTGCGTGTATATGTGTGTGTTTGTTTTAAAATTCAAAATAACTTGAGTTTTTCTATTTACCACCTGTGGGAACTTAGGCAAGCACATATTCTCTCAAGTTTTATTTCATCCTTGTAAAATGCAGAAAATATTATGTATCTTAAGGTATTAGGAAGAAGACTTATTCTAATATTATTTTTGAATACAGTAGAGTGGATGCTACACACAAAAATAATCTGTATAAAAAACAGCTAATTGCTAAATGCTATGTTCTCTCTACAAAGCTTATATCCCTAGTAACTCTATAAAACAGGCACTATTGTTTTCAGCTTGCAGATGAAGAGACTGAAATTAGGAAGTTTAATTCCCTCAAGCTATAGAACCAATATGTAACTGGTGTAGCTAGGGTTTGAACACGGGAATTTGACTCTTAACATTGTGCTCCACTACCTCTATTGGTTGAATAGAATTTGGAGATTATACTGTGGAGGAGTTATATGGGAAACAGAAATATCTTTTTATGGATGACTGCAATCCCTAAGATAAAAAGTAATGATCATCTTAATAATAGCAGTAATATTGAGGGTGATTTGGCTCTTCTATCTTTAGTGACCACCTTTGCCTGTAAAGGGACTTACTTGGGGTCTGAGGGCTTACAAGATTAACTTTGGTGTTTGAAGCCACAAGATTAAAAGTAATTAAATTACCTTGGCAGTTGACTCCTTTACTCCTGGTGGAAGACATAAAGATAATGCAATCTCATCTAAGTTAAAAGGGGGAAGGAGGGTTCCAATAAAGTCACTCATAAAGATCAGGGAAGCCTAAAATGAGAGAAAGCTATTATCCCCTCCCCGGGTCAATGTCTACTTATAAGGCAGATTTATCAATCTGCCCTCCAGACCTATGTGAGAAGGGAACAACAGGGTACTGAAGAGAAACAGCAGGACAGAAAGAAGAATGCTAGTGAAGGGCATATATCCTCATAGTTGGCTTGAAAATGTGCATATATTTTGCAGTAGTTAACTGAACAACAAAGAAGGTGAATGGGTTACATATCTTGACAGTGTACAACTTTATGATTATCAGCACTGAACCCAGAGATGAGAATGAAGGGAAGCCTAGGGGAGCTGTGGTAGGAGGAGATCAAGCCAAGCAAAACTGCTACAGAAAATCACAAACTCAAGAATGTATTCCCCTGCTGGACTCTGAACATCTCAAAATGCTCCCCACTAGGATGCCACCATTTGAATATTTGATACACAAAGGATATTGTTGGCCATTGGTGTACACCAGAAAACAAGCAACAATCAAAAATGTATTTTACATAGGTAGCCATGTATATAAGATATGCTGTAAATTTTCGGCTATTCTTAGATTGACACAGAAAATGGGAGAATAAATGAACAAAATAGAAGACTCCATCATAATCATACACATATACACCCTTGATCACAGACACCCACACACCCACACAGAACAGTGGGCTATGGAAAATAAAGGGAATATGTGCATGCACTTGGAATTTTAAATTGAACAACTTTGTTTTTTGCAATGAAAGCCTCCTGACTCCTTCAAAAGTGACAACAAATAGAGATTCACAAAGCATCACCCAAAGAAATATCAGAAAACACGTTTCATACTTTTACACAAGATCCAGATTGAGATCATTTAATCAAGATCATTCAATAATGGGACTGCATCTTTAAGAATGTACTATTTCCAGAGTTTTGTCAAGGATGTTGTAGGATGATAGAATGGTGTTGTTTACAGCAAGCCTTTTATTTTTCCTGGAGATAATTAAAAGTGAAAGTGAGAGCCCTCATGAATCTGCCGTTGGTAATTTCAATAACACTTAGGTTCCCTCTTCAATTTTTCTTTATGTTTTGACCATGAAGGCAGGCGCTGTGGGTTCTAGGGGCACGATTTCTGTAGGTTGGATTTTTTTTTTTTTTCTGTAGCTTTTGGCATACCTACAGCTGCCAGCTTCCCCCGAAAGCCTAGTTTAGCATAACTTAGTTACTTTCCCATCTGTTCTTCCACCTTTTTTTTTTTTTTCATATTCTGCATTGCATTGTGGGGAAAAGGCTGGCAAGGCCACTATGTATAAGATCTTAAGAAAACAGGTTATCTTTGACTTTGCACCTAGTAAACTTTCTTTTACATTCTTGGTTCTTAGGAATTTCAACTGTATATGTAAACAGCAAGAAATAAAGATTGCAAAGTGTGAAGAATCATATAAAATAATTTCTTATTTGTGGACTTTAAATTCAACATATTACGAGCCAACAATGTAATAAAGAATTCCTCAACCTCTCCTCTTTGCTTAATTGCCAATTGTAGGCTTTAGTAGCAAAAGCAGAAAAAACAATCCATTGATGATTATACATCTCAAAAGGTTGACATAATTCTCTGCAGAAATTAGATTAAATTTTGACATGTTTTGAACTCCAGTGCAATTGCAGAACTTTACTGATCTTTATTTACTTAAAAGTCTTTTCCTACCTACTCATAAGTTATTTTTTAATGTTCTGTTTTATACCAGAACTGGCATCATATATCATTTGATGTGCCAGCTACTAATTAACTAAGTAAAATTTGAGTTTTCAGTGATTAAAAGGCCTAACACTTTATTCAAGTTGTATTTGCTATTTTAATTTTTTTCTTTGATTTAAAATACAGCTGGCAGTTGGTGATTCTGGAACACAAATTGTCCTCGTGACCTTGAAAGCGTTGTATTTCCTTATCAGCTTTATAGCCACCTAGAACCATTAATACATGTAATTCCTAAGTTTAAGAATTTTGCAGGTTATTAAAAAGACCTTATGTTACTAAGCTATGCTCAGGCCAAAAGAATGAGCACCGTATTCAGGAATATACTTTCTCTGGTGCAACTTATTGCAACCTTAATTTTTTAATTATTCTCACCACTTCAATGTGATTATTGACTGAATTATGCCATTATGTCAAAGGCCAATCCTTACCGTATTCCAGTGGGAAAGAAGACTTAGTATTTAGTTAATTACATTTGTTCTAGTAAGCCTGAAATTCCTATTGACTTTCCAAGTTCTCAATTTCTATCGCTCATAGCTGAGTTTATTGACGGATCTTACTGAACACCGCAGTCCTCACTACAGTGCACACTGTAATTCAATTGCCTCTAATATAAAAAATTCTTCAGTTCAGCTCTGTAGAATTACAGGGGTCAAAAGTTACAAATATGTTCCTGCTGCTTCTGCCTGTCTATAATTTAGTTTGTAACCTATGTCTCAGAAAATGTCTGGCATGAAATTTGCTTTTCTTCAAAATAAAGAGGAGTTTGTATTACTTCAGTTGTTACAAATTGCTTACACATATATCATTATTCAGTCCTCTAAGTATCATTATCATCCCAAATTTACAGATGAAGAAATGGAAGCCCAGAAAGTCAGAGGACCAAAGTTACTCAATCTACAAATGTGGCCCCCAAATACAAATATAGATGCTCTATTTCACAGTTTTAATTTTTTTGCTGGCAGCCACTTTGAGAACACAAACTCCAGAGGCAGAGTTCTAATGTGTGAATCCTGGCTCTGGCCACTTGATAGTTGTGGAGCCTTAGTGAAGTTGCTTGCTATCTTTGTGCCTTACCTTCCTCATCTGTAATGCGAGAATAAGAACATTATAACTCCATATAGACGTGTTGTCAGTATTGTGGTAACAGCCTAGCCATGTAGAATACTATGATAACATTTAATTTTTAAAATATCCTCATCATTACGCAGGACAGTTCTCCATGTGACCTTGTACCTACCTAGTTTTCCCACTTTCTTGCTTGTAGTTCTCACGAATAACTGCAGAAAGTTCTGGGAATGCAGCCTCCTGAGATACGGAGGGACTGCCTGCAAAAGCCCAGGTCTTGCTCCTGTCTCTCCTAGGAACTGTAACATCTTGAGTTAGGGAAGAATTGTTCAGGACAGCCTGGGCTTTCGGCTTTGTTCCTTAGAAGCAGGATGTCTTTCAAAGCTTTACTGAGTGAGTCACATGGTTCCTGAAGTATAAAACTGGGCTGGCTGTCTTTTGGGGTTCTTTAGCTGTGGTGCAAATGGGGTTCACACAGTCAAGACTCCCTCTGCCTTGAGCAGCTTTCTTGAGTCTTAGACCAGCTCACAATGAATACAAAAATTCTTTTGTCCCTTGCTGCCTATCTGTAACTAATAAATCCACTTAGCATAAGTTGTTGTGTGTATGTTCTGTTTCACCAGCCTCAGACATAGTTAACCAGTGCATGGTACAGAAACAATAGCCCAAGATACTGTAGGCATAAGTGTATATGGACTTCTGTTTCTCGTGGTTGGCACAGTGATGATCTTTGCTATTCTCCAAACAATGGGAGTCTTCCCTTGGGATTGGTAATTAGCAAACCTACTTTGCATACTTTGCATATTAATTACTGATTTTAAGGAGACTTTTTTTTTTCAGACATCTTTATCTGTTGCTCCAACATCAAGTGGCTACTTTCTCTGGTATGAAACTCTCACCCTGTGGAACACTTCTTCATTATCATTTTTGGAAATTTTCTTTACCTCTCCCACATGTTGGAAAAACTCTTCCGCATCCTACTAATTTTTCTTCTTTAGTCCTTATTAGAGAGAAGCAACTGATCTCTTAGTCTCTTTAAAAGAAAGAGTGCTTGAGAAATAAAAGCATTGAGAACATATACAGATGAAAATGCGATTATTAATACTTTACCTGGTTATAGAATGTGTGGCTACATTTACCGACTATAGAAGTGTAGCCCTCACTGTCTTTGAGATTGTGATCCACCGCCATTCTGATCACCAAACTTTTATAAGTGACTTGCCACTTGTCTCCAAGTATATAAAGGGTGACTGGTGGGCCTTTTATCATTCATTGTGCTGGACACATTTGGGGGCATGAAAATCTCATTTTATGACATTCAATCTGGGGAAATTGTTTTTTTTTTTTTTATAATTTCTTCAGTTCCATTTTCTCTTTCTATATTGCTAAATGTCTATTTAGATATTATGTTTTCTGGGTCAATGTTCTCAATTTCTCATTTTTGTTTTCCTGTTTTCTACTGTTTTCTTGTTTTTTACCTTCTCTGTGATTTCATTAATTTATCATCATTTTTGACTGTTTTGTAAATTTAAAAAATTCTCCTATCATGCATATCCAAGAGCTTTTTAAAGTCACTGAATGTGTTTTTTGTTTGCTTTGTTTCTATTTTTATTTTTTATCTATGTATGTATGTATGTATGTATGTATGTATGTATGTATGTATGTATTTATTTTGAGATGGAATCTTACTCTGTCCCCCAGGCTGAAGTACAGTGGCATGATCTCGGCTCACTACAACCTCTCTCTCCCAAGTCCAAGTAATTCTCCTGCCTCGGCCTCCCCAGTAGCTGGGATAACAGGCATGCATCACCACGCCTGGCTTTTTTTTTTTTTTCTTTTTTTTTTTGTATTTTTAGTAAAGACAAGGTTTTACCATGTTGGTCAGGCTGGTCTTCAACTCCTGACCTCAAATGACCTACCCACCTCAGCCTTCCAAAGTGCTAGGATTACAGGCATGAGCCAGGGTGACTGGCCTCTCTATTTTTAATTCTCCTTTTCTTCTTTCAGGGTTGTAACAATTTATCTTATCTCCTTAAAGACTCTACTAAGAACTTATTTTTGATTTTTGTCTCTATTGTTTCTCTTTCCTCTGGGATTTTTTATTATTTATTTATATGCTTGTGTGTATTGAGGTCACCCTGGTATGTTAATGGTTATGTTGGTTTCTTTTCTGTTATGTGTGTATTTTAAATTTTGTTTTGCATTGTTTTGTTTCTTCATCTGATATCTTTTGATTCAACTTATATTAAATATTAGAAGACAAAATATTAACTCCAATCTCTATGTTAATGTGTAGGGTTTGTTAGCTGTTATACTTCAATTTAAAGGAAGTTTAATGATTTTACTTTTGGGTGTCTGTCAACCTTCGCTATGTATCTGTAGTGCATTGGAGCTGAGTATTTCACCAGAGCCAACTCACCCAATTTCCTGACTGAGTGTTCCAGTAGTAGGGAAGTGATTCAGAGAAATCTTATTATTCAGTATAGGATTTCCATTATTTCCCTGATTTTATTTGTGATATTACCAAATTTAAATATGGCTGGTATCTCCTAACCTAATTATTGGTTTTTCAATATCTCCAGAGAGTAAACTTGTTTTTACCCCTATCTGTACCATGAAATTCAGTTAAATGGAACCTTCAGTTCCCATAAACTTCTGAAATGGTTTGATCCCAATCAGCCTTCTTCCAGGCCTCCTCTGAGCCAGTTTATATTTCAGGAACCTCTGCCCAAAGTCAGTTGTCATTGACCTATCTGCTTTCCAGCTTTCAAAAATGTGCTTTCGTTTTTTTGGTTTTTTGTTTTTCATTTTTTTTGTCCTTGTGGCTTTATGCTTTATCTGCTTACAATGATTTTAATGAGAATCACAAGACCTAAGCATGAGCAGTCAGTCACAAAATTTGACAATATTTTTCAGTGTAAGAGAATGAGAAACAGTTATGGAAATTAGAAGTCCAAACCTACCTTTGTCAGACTGTGGTCCCCCAAACTAGACATCTATAAGCTCTTTACACCTAATTGCAACCATTAAAAAGTTCCATTGCTCCAAAATCCTAATCACTGAAGTGATTGCTAGAGCAGCTGCCAAGAGAAAATTACCATGAAATCAGTAAAACATTGATTTGGTCATTAAATGGTGACAAACATTACTAATCAATATTCCCCCAAAATGCATGAACTAGAACGTTCTTCACATAGTGATGAAGATAGGCCAGTCACTAGCAGTGACTGTTAGCCCTTTCATAAATTCACTTATAAGCTGCTATATCATGCAAGGAAGATTGTACATAGAGATTAAAGCATCTCTCTCAGCTATTTATTAGAATGTCATTTTTCTGATAATGAAAATGAGGCATATGATAACATTCTTTGAAAGTTTATGAGGTTGACTAAGACAATATGTGTGAACACAACAAGAGTTGTACACATAAGGCACTTAAACCTCACGGTGGAATGGCCTAGCTCTGTGGCTCTTGTCCTTCTTGATTTCTTGTTCTCCAGCAATGTGTGTAAAACAGTGTACTTTCCTTGAAACAACAGTCTCCTGGCTTGACTTCAATATAAAATCTCACTCTGTGTATCTCTTCATGGTATTGAACTAACTAGCAAGGCGGCAAGAGAAAATGACAATTTCATACAAAACTCAATGTGTTGAGATAAAGGGCCTGTCAGAATCTCATTCCCTAAGGGAAGAGCAAAGCCTGCACATCAGAAAATGAGCAGCATGACAGGCCGTGCTCTGCTGTGAACTGGAAGGAGCTGGGCCAGCTTCTGCCCCCAGGTGTTCATTCACAAGGCTCAAGGCCAAACACGTGAGTCAGCCAGGGAATGGGAATCCATCAGGGCCCAGCCAGCACCCTGTCGAGCTTGGTTATGGTAATTAAATGAATCTGTCTTAATATTTTTACGGATAAAATAAGAAGATAATTATTTATCAAATTTTTGTACTACAGTATATTACTCAGTCTAGAAATAGATCTTAACATTTTGCATGACATGAATGAGACTGAAAAGTGATTTGAAAAATGAAACCTTTTAATCATGGCAGCTAATTATCTTACAGTTTCTTTTCTGCTCTCCTGGATTTCTCTCATGTCACCCCCACTCCTTATTTCCTAGTCTTTCCCTTATTCTCAGCCTCCCACCTTCACCCCCTCAAATCTGGCTTTCCAGGCATCTTTTGGGAGCACAGAACAGCCATGTGTGACAGTTCGCAACTACTTTAATTCAGATTTTTCTCCTTTCATGTATTAGATGAAAATTCATGCATTAGGATAACCACAATGCAAACTTTCTGTTATCCTCCGTGACTTCTTAGATTCGTGGTATAATTAAATTATACCGGTAATTGGGCAGTAGAATGGTTTAAGGAGAGATACCGGTGTTTTACTTTTTTAATCAATTACATTCCTTTTTCTTTTTTAGAGGAAGCCACCAGCTGGAGCCAGGATCTAATCATATCCACAACCCTCCTCATTCCTTCAATAATTCACTTATTCATCCCCTACTAGATGTCAAGTTGTGTGCTTGGCTCTGAGACCAATAATCATAAGTTTTTTTTTTTTTCTGATTTCAAAGAGCTTATAGGTAGAGTCAAGATTTAAATGCATGAATTTGGAGTACTATAGTGCTCCCAAAATAGCAAGTATAGGATTCTATATGTGCAAATTTGGAAAAAATAAATTTTGATTGCTAGGTTTAGAAAAGTTTCAAAAAGGAGATCAGGCCTGATAAGAATCTTTAAATGAAAGTAGCAGCTCACCAGATGGATCCAGGCAAAAGCAGGAAAACTATAAAATTTGTAAATGTGAAAAAACTTCGTTCACTAGAAAAAACAAAAACAAAAACTGCATTTAAAGATTTCTGGAAATTCATGTTTGTCCCTATTTATAACAAGCAAAAAAGAAGACCTAATAGTTGTTAAGTCCTTCTGTGCCAAAGGATAGAATTCAAGATTTGAGGAACATGATACAGGTCTTTTTGCAGATAACTGCCATGCTAAATAGCATTTTTGAAAAAAAAAATTCTCTTTTTTAACTTTTATTTTAAGCTCAGGGGTGCCTGTGCAGGTTTATTACACAGGTAAACTTGTGTCATGGGGGTTTGTTGTACAGATTATTTTATCACCCACGTATTAAGCCTAGCACCTATTAGTTAGTGTTCCTGATCCTCTCCCTCCTCCCACCCTCCATCCTCCTATAGGCTTGCTAACTGAATTGCATTCTAGAAAGATCATTCTAAGTACAGTTTGGCAACCACACGGAAATACTGGAGGCAGGCACACTCATTTGATACCTACTGCAATAAATCACGGAGAGGTAGTCAGGGACTGAAGTAAGGTTGTCACAGTAGATACCAAATGGAGGTCATTCTTACAGATAATATGAGAGTATAGACATAAAATGGAAATGAGAGAGATGGAGGAGTAAAGGATTATTTTGAGGTTCATGGGTGAGATTAGAAGCACAAGGAGAACAAGGAAAATTGGTGACTTCTGTTGTCAGTTTTGGATGTGTTTTATTAGATAGTATTTCACTGTTTAATTATCTCCATCTTCTTGCAGATACCAAAGAGATTGAAGCATGATAGTTGAAATCCTGGCTTTACCTGCTTGAAGCTCTGTTATTTAGAGCCAACCACTTAATATCTTTGTGCTTCAAATTATTCGTGGATAAAATAGGATCAATTTTAGTATTTAACTTATAGGTTTGTATATAGTTTATTGGCAGGCTTGGCATATAGGAAACACCAACAATGTTTATTGTTGCTGTTGTGTTGATGTTATACTTACCACTATCATCACTATGTTTGGGTGGCAGTAGGGGGAAAATATTAAAGTAATGGCAAAACCTGCAATTACTTTTGTACCAAGCTAATAGAACTGACATAACTTAATCCACTGCAGCACATTAAGTCCTCTCTCACTTGAAGTGCCCTGCTGCACCCTATTACAGCATTTCTTCTAATAAACTTTCCTTTTTCTAATCTATATTGTTGTTGGTAAATAACAACCCACGAGTCAACCACTTCCAATGATGCTGATGCTGGGGCTCCGACACTTTTTTTTTTTTTTGAGGCCTCTTTTATCTTCCTTATCCTGATCTAGAAAATAGTACCTCAAAGACAAAAGAAAGTAAAAATACAACATTTTTAAGTATTTGACAGAGAAAGTTTTACCACAGCTGCCATCTGTTCTTTCTGAGAGCTACTACCTCTGAGGTTTCATCTACATAACAATACAGTCTTTGCTTGCCTTGTGACATGATTTTGGCTGTGTCCCCACCCAAATCACATCTTGAATTGTAATTCCCACGTGGCAAGTTTTATCTTCCTTATCCAGATCTAGAAAAGAGTACCTCAAAGATAAAAGTAAAAATATAATACGCGCTGTTCTCGTGATCATGAGTGAGTTCTCATGAGATCTGATGGTTTTAGAAGGGGCTTTTCCCCTTTTGCTCGACACTTCTCCTTCCTGCTGCCATCTGAAGAAGGGATGTGCTAGCTTTCCCTTCTGCCATGATTATATGTTTCCTGAGGCCTCTGCAACCATGCTGAACTGTGTCAATTAAACCTTTTTTCTTTATAAATTACCCAATCTTGGGTATGTCTTTATTAGCAGTGTGAGAACAAATTAAATACACCATGCTTCTTATACACAACCCTTCTATAGCTTGTGACACTACTTCCCAAAAACCTCCAAATCTCTATTATTTTATATTCTATAAACTTCAATGATCTGGCTCATCCTTTGAGTCTTATAGCTGCGAGGCTCCCATACCTATATGCATGTTCATCAATTTGGACCCATTTTTTCCTGTTATTCTGTCTATTGTCAATTCCTCGTAACAATCTTAGATTTAATCCTTCAGAGAGAAGTTTTAGACTTTTCTATACTACATTTCTTTCTGCTACCAAGCCTTCACAAATCCTGTATCTTCAGCTTGGAGTCCTATTTTTACTGGCTAACTCCTATTAATTTCTTCTGTGGTCTGTTCTTACAGGAAGTCTTCCTTGGCATTTTACATATTGACTAGGGGTCCCTTCTCTACATTTCTATGGATCTCTGAGTTTATATCAGTAGACTTCTGTTAGGCTAATGATATACTTGTTTGCTTATATATGCCCTGCAATTTGATTTCCAATACTTAGCATAGTTCTTGGATGAGTGTAGTTCCGGTAAATAAAGTATTTCCATTTGTTGTTGGATGTTGTCAATGCCCATGACTGACAGTATTATTCCCACTTCTAATTAATGGTATCAGAAAGTATCTAGCTCAGCTACACTCTACTACACTATGCAAAAAAAGCATGGAGATCATTCCTACAACATCAGGGGTCCTCTCTCAGCTGTGGCCCCTAATTTTATAAGTTGTCACTTTCTCTCTTTCTTTTCTTTTCTTCTTTTCTTTTTTTTTTTTTTTTTGCTTTAAGATAGTTAATTCTAGAGAACAACTATGACTGTTCTTTTTCCCTAATAGGAATGTCTCGCTGCTTATGGTGTGGTAAAGGAAGTGTGTGAGCAAGCAAAGATCAACGGAGTCATGAATGGTTTACAGAGCTTGGATTTCCCTCTAGTTTGTAGAGAGCCAATGAAGGGTTTTAATTAAGGGAGGAACAAGGCTAGATTTTCATTTTAGATGGATCGCTCTTCCACTTCTGCAGAAGATGGATTTGAGGAGAAAAGTGAGAGGAGGCAGGGAAGTCAGTAATAAGGGTATTTAATACTGAAGACCAATATATTAAGGGTCTATCCCCAGAGTCAGCAAATTTTTTTTCATAAAGTGCCAGGAAGTACATATTTTAGGCTTTGTGGGCTGGGCCATATGATCTCTGTCCCAGTGACTTAACTCTGCCTCTGTAGCTGACGATGTAGACAAAATATAAATGTATGAGTTTGTTTGTGTTCTAATAAAACTTTCTTATGAAATGTAAACTTAGAATTTCATCTGTCACACAATATTATTTTCATTAGTCACATAATTATTATTCTTTTCATTTATTCCAAGCATTAAAAATGTAGAAACCATTCTTATTTGTTGGCTGCACAGAAACAGTCAGCATGCTAGATTTGGCCTATGTATTATAATTTACTGACACCTGGCATCTACTATTTATTTGTTTGCAGAAGAGAAGAAGGATTTTTATAAAGTGCTGATAGGTACTAGGCTTTGATTTACCAGTAATTCATGAGTTCCTAGAATAGTATGCATCAAATAGTAAATATCCAAATATGTGTTGAATGAAGATAAATATATCAAAACTTGGTGACATCAGATTCTGGCCAGGAAGAAAACGAGAATAAATGTCATATTTTAAGTTGGTTGGTTCTTCTGCTCAGGACAAAACATTAGCTGACTTTAAATTGATTAGGATCATCCACTAAACCTCCATGGTATCCAGAGTTTTTGTATCAATACTTCTAGAACTCTTGCTGACTGAAAAGTTATCTTACTAATATGTTTTCTGAAGAATATTTACCATTTCACTGGAGATTACTATGAGCTTCCCTTAGTTGAGACATTTGGTTTAATTTATTTTCACTGCACTGGAGAAAGAAAGACATATTTCTCAAAGATTTTCATTTGGTATTATTATTATTAGTTTGAAATATAGACAATAGCAGTCAGGGCCACAACATGGAAAATAAGGTGGAAAAATTATGTCACTTATATTACTATTTTTATTCTCTAATTTAACTTTGTCTTAGGTTTCCCAAGGCCAAAATGAAGAAAATCATTGAAGTACCCTTTATATTACTTTCCCTTTTCTCCCATTTCTTTCCTTCCTTCCATTTTGTTCCCCACATATTCCAATGACATCTCCAGGCTTACAGAAAATTCTCCCTCTCTCTCTCCTTTCCCTCCCTCCTTTCTTCTTTCTCCTTCTCTTTATTCAGACATTTATGTCCTTGAGACTTCTGGTTTCCAATAAAGTAACATGACTAATATTTAAAGTGCAATTTATTCTGTTTCTTGGTAGATACATACTAATATTTTCAGAATATAATTATATACCCTGAATCCAAAAAATAACAGTCAAAAAGAAAACAAACATATAAATGTGGCATTGTAAAAATTTGTCTGCCAAGAGTCATCCATGCAAATCATCTGGGGCAAAATGTGATGCCATTTTGGTTCAATCAAATAATCTAGTTTAAGCAGGAGAGCTGCATTTTCAGAGTTGTCACATGATGTGGGGCTCACAGAATTTTAGTTTTGTAAGATAACCAGACTTTTTAAATCTAAGAGATCTTTGAAATTCAGAACTAGAAAAAAAATGTTACAAACTTCTAATTAAAAAATGGCATTGGGGAATGCAACAGTCTGATTGGGTCAATTGCTTCCTGCCCTAGTTTTATGAATTGAAATTACTTCTGCTTACTAATGGCATTTGAAAAAACATTAAACTGTTTCTACATATCAAGGTTAGACAGGTTAATGAAGAACAGGATCCTCAGGCATCATTGTTTATAAAATTTGAGCAACCATGTATGAGTGAAAGTAGGATATTACGACATTACCATCGCATGAAGTGTTTTGAACATAATTCTATTGAATTAATCGCTAGGATTCTTTTTCTGGTGATTAATTCTCTTTTTTCTTTAATGTTCCCAATTTCTTAGAATTCTTATCCCAATTCTGACCTATTTTCTGTTTTTTTCTCTTTACTTTTATTTTTAAACTCTTTATATCTTTACTTTTCTATATATGTAGAAAAATGTTTTCTAAGTATTTGTGTTAATTGATTAAACTATTTTCTGTTCAATAACTAAAGTCATAAACAAAATTATATAATCCCGAATACTATCTTTTGCATCTCTCTAACACTTAAAACAAGGGAGAAAAATTTTTAAAGCAGGTTTGGAAGACATAGAGATCTCATTTGGATCCTGGATTCCTTAATTCTACTTTTCTAAAAACTAAGAAACAAAACAAAAAAACGCTTAATTCAAACTGGTTTAAAAACTTGTAATGTGTATTCATTTTTGTTAGAATTGAGTGCTTAACCCCCTCATTAATTAACACCTTTTTTTTTCAATATGTTTATTAAGCCTGTGTTATAAAGAAGGTACTTCGTTTGGTACATTTCATGATAAAAAAAAAAGATCTTAAGGCATAATAACCACCTTAAGAAACTAAGAAGAGTTGAATGATAGATGTACGTTTATATCTTCATATTAGTATATGATGCCAGGCAATACAAATTGGAAATATAAAATCATTAAAAACACAAAACTAAATATTGATCATAAATCATGGAAATATTTGAGTGGTAGATACAAATTTGGTTATTCTAGAATTTCAGGCAATGAAAGTTTATGTAATTGATTAAAGTTTGAGAAAATAGAGCCAATAAGGCACAATGAATTTATTTTGTAGGGGTATGGTTTATGGAAGTTAATCTTGAGCTATGATATGGTGAGTAAAAACAGATAGCAATGGAAACATTAGAATGATAAGTTATGTCAGTTCTATTTTTCCTTAGGAGTATTTATGGACCTTAAGCCAGGAGCTTAAGGGTAATTTGGACCATGCTAGCCACATAGGTCATGACAAATAATCACATTTGTAGTAATTTTGGTGCCTTAACATAAGCAAGTGTTGTACAGTGAGTTTTGGCATGGCATTCCAGAGATGTATAGAAATTCTAGTTACTTATAAATTTTAAGTTTAAAAGAGGTCTGGAAGCAGATAATGACTTTAAATACCAGCGAAGTTTAATTACTTCTACATCCCCCAGTTTTGCGTGTTTGAGGGTCACCAGGTGGTCTTTGCTCCCTTCTAAATTCCTCAGATAAGGAGTTTTCGTCTCTGAGGCCTGTTCAGTGGTCACTGGGTGATTTATGCTCTTCTCAATAACCACTGTTTACCTCACTACTGTAGATTTTCTCTGCAGTCAGAAATCTTCCCCACAAGAGAGCAATTTTTCAGAGCTATTTCTGTGGATTGTAGCCCCTCTAAATAGTCACAGCAAAATATGTCAAACAAGTGTGAACCCAAAAGTATCTGAGACAGGTCTTGATTAATTTAGAAAGTTTATTTTCCCAAGGTTAAGGATGTGCCTGTGACACAGCCTCAGGAGGCCTTGAAGACATGTGTCCAAGGTAGTCGGATCACAGCTTGCTGTCACACATTTTAGGGAGACATGAGACATCAGTCAATATGTATAAGATGTACTTTGGTTTATTCCAGCAAAGTGGGACAACTCAAAGTAAGTCTTCCAGGTTATAGATAGATAAGAGACAAAAGGTTGCATTCTTTTGGGACTTTGATCATTCTTTCACTGAATACACAACTTACATGAGAGAGGAGGGTAGAGGGATAGTCACGTATGCCTTTAGTCTGACTCACTGAATATGCATTTTTACGTAAATGATAGGACAGAGGTAGTAATCAGATATGCATTTGTCTCAGGTGAGCAGAGGAATGACTGAATTCTGACAGTCCTTTGTCTAGCACCTGTGAAATAAGCTAGTAATTTACATGGCTTGGGTAAAATTCAACAGAGGTGTTTCAGGGTAAAGATCTTGAGGCCCACAAGGAAATTCCTGTGGACAAATCGTGAGGGAGGTGTGTAGTTGTTTTTAATTTGTAGCTAACTTATATAAGAATAAAATAGGAGGCAGGTTTGCCTGATGCAGTGCCCAGCTTGACTTTCCCTTCTGGTTTAGGAAAGGAAATAGGAAAATAAATCTTTGGATTTATACAGAAATATATACAGAAGTATATTTTCAAGTAAAATGTGCTGGTTTCCTTCGGTTCCCCATTTGAAATTTAATTTTCAGAAAGTTTCACATAATAGAGAAGAATTGGTAGCTATGTAGAGATTTGGGTTAAAAGTTTTGAGACAAGAGAGGAGAAAGCATATATAGGAAAAAGCAGGGAAACAACATCTCAAATTTGAGTACATTACCACATACCTTTTTCAGTCTATTTGTCCTCCAAATAGGTCAGTTCAGTTAAACAGCTCTGTCTCTTTTCAGGGGGAGCATTGCAGATGGGACCCATCAAGGTTAGGTCTCTTTGCAGTGTAAGAATAAGGAAATTTAAAAGAGACTTTTTTGTGTAAACAAACAAAAACTCGCAAAGCCTAACGTCTGGAGTATTCTCCAAGCTACTTTCTGAGTCTGAATAGCAGCTCACTGAGAAGATTTCTGAACCTGAGCTAAAGTATTTTCAGCTGGAGCAGAGCAGGCAGTGGCAAACTGACAGAATTTCCTAGTTTGCAGTTTCAATGTTATAAAGCTTGTCCATCTGCAAGCCATCAAGGTAATTTCTCTGAATTATATTTATCAAGTTGACTAGCTTCAGCATTCAAAGCCTCAGGAAAAGCAGTTTCAATTTTAGTGAAAACTGAAAAAAATCAGAAGGATGGGAGGAAATTTGAAAAATATTGGTTTGGAGATTCAAAGCTTAATACTGAAAAAAAAAAAAAAACTAAAAGAATTCAGTATCTAGTCCAGATTGTAGATACTGTAGATTAGATTCTAGCTAGAATCTAATAACAGATGTACTATACTTGCCTTTTTTAAACACAATTTTTCTCTCGACATTCACTCCCATTTCTACCAAAGATACTTACAGTCAGACTAATTCGTTTGAAACATAAGTTTAGTCTCATTCATTTGGCAAGATTATTTGCATAAAGTGCAACAAGAATAGTGATTGATAATATAGGCTTTTAAAAAGTTGGCTTTGCTGGAACTTTTTTGTAAGTGACTTCAGGTTAGATTTTTAAAAGGCCTGTGAAGGCTAGGAGCCAAGAGAAAGCCTTACCATCTGACTGCATCTGTAATACTTCTACAAATTGGTAAATTTCTCTTTTCTCAAAGTTCTCAAAATATTTTGAAATTCCTGGGCCTGTCAGAAAGTTACATTTTTTACTTATCATAAAGCCAGTAACCCTACAAGGGAAGGGTGTAGACAAGGTATATGAGGCCAGTTTTTCCAAGGGACTTTTACTGGCTTTATGATTCAACTTCGGTTCCTGAAAGCTATCTGGTCAGATCAGAAAATATGACATTATTTTCAAAACCTTGGTGAAAGAACCAGGTTTCCAATTGTGTGCTGTTAACAAAGACATTCTTATTGAAATTTTGCAAATAATTATATTGCTGTAAAATAAGAATACTCATGAATAAATTCTAAATTCTAGAGAGATTAGGTAGACAGGAAGGTAAATATTTCAATTCTGTTTACAATAGTATGCATTACCAAATTGCTGCAAATTATATATAGGTTAAAACAAAGTTAACATAAATCTGGAAAATTAAAAAATAATGAGCAATGTTTTAAACAAAAACGCATTAAAAATTATAATCTTTTGTCAGTTCAATCCCATACAATTAATTCTTATTTTGCTTAATGTTAGGTTAGCAGTTTTTTGACCCCAGTTTTGTTTTAAATTAGATTTCTGGAAATTTAGACTAATGGCATAGACTCAAAGTTATTAGGGCCCTGTATTTGTTAGGGTTCTTTTTATTCTTTCCATATACAGATATACCTCATTTTATTGGACTTCATTTTATTGTATTCTGAAGATACTGCATTGTTTACAAATTGAAGTTTTGTGGCAACACAGTGAAGAATAGTTCTATTGGCCCCATTTTTTCCAACAGCATGTGCTCACTTCATGTTTCTGTGCCACATTTTGCTAATTCTCATAATATTTCAAACATTTTAATTATTATTATATCTGTTATGATGATCTGTGATCAGTGATCTTTGCTGTTACTGTTATAATCTTGGAGGGCACCACAAACCACACCCATAGAAGGCAGCGAGGTTAATTAATAAACATCATGCGTGTTCTGACTGCTCCACTGACCAGCTTCTCCTCAAGCCTCCCTAGCTATCTCTTGACATACAAAAATATTGAAATTATGACAATTAGTAACACGGCAGTGACCTCCAAGTGTTCAAGTAAAAGGAAGAGTCACATGTCTCTCACTTAAAATCAAAAGCTAGAAACAATGAAGCTTAGTAAGGAAGGCATATCCAAAGCTGAGATAGGCCACAAGCTAGGCTACTTTCACCAAACAGCCAAGTTGTGAATGCTAAGAAAAAGTTCTTGAAGGAAATTAAAACTGCTACTCCAGTGAACATGTAAATGACACGAAAGTGCAGAAGCCTTATCGCTGATATGGAGAAACTTTTAGTGGTCTGGATAGAAGCTCAAACCAGCTGCAACATTGTATGAAGCCAAAGCCTAATCCAGAGCAAGACCCTAACTCTTTAATTATATCTAGGGTGAGAGAAGGTGGCTACACTAAACAACAGATTATCAATTAGATGAAACAGACCTGTTGGACTCTCATAGCTACAGAGAAGAAGTCAATGACTGACTTCAAAGCCTCATAGAAATGGTGAGGAGAGGCTTTAAATGGCTGGCTACAGACACTTAGCACTCATCTCCTGCATAGAAGGACAGTGAGTAGATAACCACGCACTGAATACAGCATTTAAGAGAGAACACTGGAATTCTGCAGGGAAATGACAGGGAACATGGAGACACAGGAAGAAAGGGATGCAAGGCAGCTGAACCAACTGAGATTAGCTGGGAGCCTGTAGTGGCTCCCCAGTGTAGGGAAAAGGTAACTGAGCAACTCCTAGAGTTCCACATTTTCACTGAAAACTCCCACAATCCTAGCCATAAGAGAGCCCCTTGGTTATTGCAGGCCCTGAGACTAGGATAGGCAGCTGTCTGGAGTCTGAGTAACTACACAGTTCCAGAGAAGGAGTTCATGCTGGGTCCTACACACCTCTTGAGACCCAAGCAGCTGCTGAATGGAGACATTATGACAGCCCACCCTCCACTAGACTGTATCCTGCATTTCCACATTCCTGGAACCCAACTGACATTTTCGCATGCCCACCTGGAGGGCTACAGAGACAGAACACCAGCTGGCACTTCCAGTGTATGTAGGTCCCGAGAATTCTATCTCACACAATGTTCTGCACCCTGGGGAATGATGGGTGCAGCACACCAGGGCAGCTGAAGCTACGACAAAGGGAGCTGGAGCACATGCTTTCCAGAGCCTGCAAGCTGCCCGACTAGGGCTGCTGCCACTCAGCAACCTTGACCCCATCCCTGCAGCAGGGTGGCCATGCTCCGCCATGAACCTTCAGTGGGCCTGGAGATAGGCCCCGTGAAATGTCATTCTGGGGCCTGAGGACAGGCTTGCCCTGTTCACTGCTACCACCACCCGAGCATGCCACCCAAGGGCCTGAGGATGACCCACCCCACCTTTAGACTCAGATATGTGTGTGAAATATCAAGAGTTCTGACAAAAGACCCAGCCTGCTTGCCACAGGAACACAAGAACACCAGCTGGGGCCTAGGGATTGCTCCACCTGGCCTGCCACAGCCTATGCCCATGGGCACCATTAGGGGGACTGAGGGCTGACTCACCCCACCTATTGTCCCAGGTGCACGTGTGCAATATTAGAAGGCCTGACAAATGGCGCAGCTTCCCTGCTGCTGGCACTCAAGCATGCCATTTGGGAACCTGGAGATCATCCTTTTCTGCCAATCACATCCTGTGCTTGTGCACACTACTGAGGTCCTGAGGACAGACCCACCCCACCTGGTGCCAACTCCCTATATGCAAGAACTCGGTCCGGGGACCTGAGGATCAATTTTCCTTGCCTGCTGCTTCTGGTGCACACATGCACCATTAAAGAGCCTTAAAAAAAGCCCCAGATTGTCAGCCACTGGTGCCCAAGTATGTCATATAGTGGCCAGAGTCCCTCCACACCACCCACCATCACTGGTGTCTGTGCAATACTCCTGGGGACCCCGAGGACAAGCCAGCCCAACCTGCTGCCACCACCACTGCCAAAACCAAAGTGTGCCACCTGAGAGCTGAGGGTTGGCCTGCCTTTGATAGTATCTTGTATTTCCTGTATCATCTATATTGTTAGTATCACCTGTATTGCTGATACAAAACCTGCTGCCCACAATCCCAGTCCCAGGCTGCTGGATTCTTAAGCAAGCAGCCTGGAAGCTTAAGAATCAACCTGCATAAGTCTGCTATCAGTGCCCGCTTATGCCTCCAACGAACCCAATAACAGAAAGGCTTGCCTAGCTCACAGTGACAACTACTGGGGACCAAAAACTAGTTTTTTCTGACACCTCTATCCCCAGCAGAGCCTCACTACAGCTTTCACTAACAAGTGCAGGATAGGCAACCGTGGAACTTACAGACACCACTGATGCTGATTACAACCAAAATAATCACACAAAAACTATACTGCACACACACAGAATCAAGTCTAAAGTGCCCTACCCAAACAACACTGTAGATACATCTACAGAAAAAAATGTCTTCCCCTAGGAAAGTAAATCAAAAAGAATTGGAAGAAGTGATTGTTACAACTCATGTGCAGATACAAACATAAAGACACAAGAAATGAAAAAGCAAGAAAACATGATGCTTTTAAGGTAACACAATAATTCTCCAGCAACAGATTTCAACCAAAAAAAATCCATGAAATGCCTGAAAAACAACAAAAATGATATCAAAAAAGCTTAGTGAGATAAGAGAACACCGAAAAATAATACAAAAAAAGAAAAATGATTTATGATCTGAATAAGAATTCAACAGAGATAATAAAAAAACAGAAATTCTGGATTTAAAAATTATAATACATAAAACAAAAATGTAATCAAGAGCTTCGAACAGAATAAAAAATTATAGAACTTGAAGATGTGTTTGGGAATAACCCAATCAGTATATATTCATATATATATATATATATATATATATATATATCTCAGGTTGGGCTGGCTTGTCCTCAGGGCCCCCAGGAGTAGTACACAAATATGTATATAATAATAACCTTGGATATCTATAGCTTTAATTACCTACTTAAAAGATATAGACACGCTGAATGGATAAAAAGCATTACCTAATTGTAAATTGCTTACAATATTCTCACTTCACCTGTAAAGGGACATATAGACTGAAAGCAATTGGATGGAAAAGGATTTTCCACACAAACAGAAGCCAAAAATGAGCAGAGGTAGCTATACTTAAGTCAGATAAAACCGACTTTAAGTCAAAAACAGTACAAAAAAAAAAGAAGCACATTAAATAATGATAAAAGGATCTATTCAACAAGAAGATATAACAATTCTAAACATACATACACCCAAACCAAAGTATCCAGAGATATAAGGTAAGCATGATTAGATCTAAAGAGAGACTCCATTACAGTAACAGTTGGAGACTTCAACATCCTAGTCTCAGCATTATACAGATCGTCTATAGACTAAAAATCCACAAAAAAAGTTGCATTTAAATTTCATTTAGACCTAACTGGCATTTACAGAATACTCCGTCCCACAGCTGCAAAATACACATTCTTCTCATGAGCACATGGAGCATTCTTTAAAACAGAGCATATGTTAGGCAAAAAAAAACAAAACAAAACAAAAAATCAAAAACAAACAAACAAAAAACTTAACAAATTTATAAAAACCAAAATTTATTAAATATCTTCTGAGACCAGCATGATACAAAAGAAAAAAAAAAAAACAAGAAATCAAGAACAAGAGAAACACTGAACACTGTACAAATATATAGAAATTAAACAACATGATCTTGGTGACCACTGGGTTAGTAAAGAGTTAAGCAAACATTTTAAAAAATACTTGCAACAAATGAAAGTGTAAAGACAGCATAGCAAAACTTATGGGATACAGCAAAAGGAGTACTAAGAGGAAAGCTTATGGAAATAAATGCCCATACCAAAAAAATAGATTTCAAACCAAATTATGCACCACAAGGGACTAACAAATTAAGAACAAACCAAACCTAAATTTAGTAGAAGGAAAGAAATAACAGAGATCAAAGCAGAATTAAGTGAAATAAAGGCTAAAGTTACAGTACAAAAATCAATGAATCTAAAAGTTGTTTTTTAAATCAATAAACAAAATCAAAACACCACTTTCTAGACTAACCAAGAAAAAAACAGAGAAGACTGAAACATAACATAATCGTACATTAAAAAGGAAATATTAAAATTGATACCACAGAAATACAAATGACTTACAGACCATTATAAACAACTGTATGTTAATAAACTGGAAGATCTAGGGGAAAATGATAAATTCCTGAACATATACAATCTAACAAGATTAAATCAGGAATAAATAGAAAACCTGATCAGCCCTATAATAAGTAATGAGATTGAATAAGCAACAAAATGTCTCCCTCCAAAATAGCTCAGGACTAGATGGTTTTATTGCCAAATTGTCCTAAGCTTATAAAGAAGAGTTAATATCAATTCTTCTCAAACTATTTTAAAAAATTGGAGAAGGAAATTCTTCCTAACTCATTCTCCCAGGCCAACATTATCCTGATACCAAACTCAGACATGGACATACACACGCACTCACAAACACATGCAAACACACACACACCCCACTTCAGGCCAATATCCACGATGAATAAAGGCACAAAAATCCTCAACAAAATATGAGCAAGCCAAATCCAACGGCACCTCTAAAAGATAATACACTATGATCAAACAGGATTTATCCAAGGGATGCAAAGATAATTCAGCATAAGCAAATTAATAAGTGTGATACATCAGCAGAATTAAGTACACAAAATATATGATCATCTTAATAGATGCAGCAAAAGGATATGATAAAATCAACATATCAACATCTCTTCATGATAAAAACTCTCAAGCACAGAAGAAGCATACCTCAACATAATGCAGGCCATATCTGACAAACCCATAGCTAACATCATACTGAATGGGGAAAAGCTAAAAGCTTTTCTCTAAGAACTAGAAAACACCATAAACGATTATTTTCATCAATTCTATTCAACAGAGTACTAGAGGTCCTAGCTAAAACAGGCAAGATAAAGAAATACAAGGCACCCAAATTGAAACAAGAAAGTAAAATTATTCCTCTTTGCAGATGACATGATTTTAAATTTAGAAAAACCTAGACTCCACCAAAAAATTCTTAGAACAGATAAACACATTCAGTCAAGTAGCAGGTTACAAAATCAACTTACAAAATTAGTAACGTTTCTATATGCCAGCTCTGAACAATCTGAAAAATAAACCAAGAAATAATTTACCAAATGTAAGTCCCTTTTACAATAGCTACAAATAAAATAAGATACCTAGGAATAAATTTTACCATGGAGGGAAAAGGCCTCTATAAGGAAAACTACAAAATATTGATGAAATAAATTGAAGATGATACAAGTAAATGGAAAAAATCCTATGCTCATGGATTGAAATGATTAATATCCTTAAAATGACCATACTACCAAAAGTAATCTACAGTTTCAATGCAATCCCTGTAAATATACCAATGTCATTCATCACAGAAATGGAAAAGAAAACCCTAAAATGTGTATGGAACCAAAAAAGAGCCCTAATAACTAAAGTATTTCTGAACAATAAGAACAAAACTGGAGGCATCACAATACCTAAATTTAAAATATACTATAAGACTATAATAACCAAATAGCATGTATTGGCAAAAAACCAGACACATTGGCCAATAAAACAGAATAAAGAACCCAGAAATTAATCCACATATTTACAGTCAACTGATTTGCAACAAAGGTGCCAAGAGCATACATTTGGGAAAGGATGTCCTCTTCAGTAAATGGTGTGGGAAAACTGGATATCCACGGGCAGAAAAATGAAACTAGGCCTCTATCTTTCATTATATCAAAACATCAACTCAAAGTGGATTAAAGACTTAAGACTCAAGACTATAAAATTACTACACAAAACCATAGAGGAAATGCCTTAGAACATCGGTGTAAGTGAAGATTTTATGGTTAAGACTTCAAAACCACAGGAAAAAAAAAAAGACAAATAGGACCGTATTGAACTAAAAAGCCTTCTGTACAACAAAGGAAACAATCAACAGAATGAGGAGACTAACTGTTGAACAGAAGAAAATATTTGCAAACTCTTCATTCGACAAGAGACTAAAATTCAGAATATATAAGAAATTGAAATAACTCAACACCACTAAAACGATCACATTTAAAAGCATTTGAAGGATCTGATTGAATAGACATTTCTCAACAGAAGACATACAAATGGCCAACAAGAATATAAAGATGTTCAACATCTCTACTCAGCAGGGAAATGCAGATCAAAACGGCAATGTGATATCATCTTACCCCAGTTAGGATGGCTATTAGCAGAAAGAGAACCAAACAAATGAATGATGGTGAGAAGGCAGATAAAAGGAATTTCTTATACACTGTTGGTGGAAATGCAAATTACTATAGCCATTATAAAAAACAACTTGAAAATTTCTCAAAAGACAAAAAGAAATACCATATGATTCAGTGATATCACTACTGGGTATTTATTCAAATAAAATGATTCACTATTTCAAACAGACATCTGCACTTCCATGTTCATTGCAGCACTATTCACAATAGGAAAGAACGGAGTCAACCTTTGTATCTAACAGCAGATGAATGCATAAAGTAAGAGTGGCATATATACATAATAAAATACTATTTGGTCATAAAAATAATATCCTGTCATTTGAATGGAACTAGAAGTTAATATATTAAGTGAAATAAACCAAGCACAGAAAAAAAAATGTGTGTTCCCACTCAAATTTGAAAGCTAAAATGTTGTTCTCATGGAGAAAGAGTAAGATCATCTCATACCAGAGGCTGAGAAGGGTGTGTGTGTCAGGGTGTGGGTGTGAAGGAAGGTAGATTAATTGGGATAAACATACATTTAAATAGAAGAAATATATTTTACTGTTCAACAGCACAATAGGATGAGCATAGTTAACAACAATATTGTGTATATTTCGTAATAGCTAGAAGAGAAATCTGAAATTTTTCCAACATAAATGAATAATAAATGTTTGAGGTGACAGATATTATAAATATTCTTATATAATCATTACACATTTTTCTGGGTATTAAAATATTGCATGTATACCATAAATACATACAAATATGTGTCAATAAAATAATAAATAACAAAGCTTCAAAGGACAGGCCCACTTTTTTTGTCAGGAGCTAATGGCACTGATGACTTTAACTTGAAGCCAATTCTCATTTACAATTTCAAAAATCCTAGGGCCCTTAAGCATTATGCTAAATCTACTCTGCTCGTGCTCTATAACTGGAACAACAAATCTTGGGTGACAGCCCATCTGTTTACAGAATGATTTACTGAATATTTTAAGCCTGGTTTTGAGACTAACTGCTCAGAATAAAATATGTCTTTCAAAATATTGTTGCTTTTGGACCCAAGGGGGCTGATGGAGAGATACAAGGATATGAATGATGTTTTCATGCCTGCTAACACAACATCGTTTTGCAGCCATAGATCAAGGAGTAATTCTGACTTTCAAGTCCTGCTATTAAAGAAACACGTTTTGTGCGTCTATAGCTGTCACAAACAGTGATTCCTCTAATGGATATTGGCAAAGTAAATTTGAAACTTTCTGGAGAGGAATTACCATTCTAAATGTCATTGTGAACATTTGTGATTCATGGAAGAAGGTCAAAATATCAACATGAACATGTGTTTGGAAGAAGTTGATACCAAACTTTATGGATGACTTTGATGGGTTTAAGTCTTCAATGGAGGAAGTAACTGCAGATGGGGTTGATAGCAATAGAACTAGCGTTAGAAGTGAAGCCTGAAGATATGACTGAATTGCTGAAATCTCCAATAAAACTTGAATGGATAAGTAACTCCCTCATCTGGATAAGGAAAGAAAGCATTTTTTGAGATGGCATCTACTTGTGGTGAAAATGCTGTGAACATTGGTGAAATGACAAAAAAGCATTTAGAATATTACAGAATAATAGTTGATAAGACAGTGGAACAGCTGGAGAGGATTGATCTCTATTTCGAAAGAAGTTTTACTGTGGACAAAACACTATCAAACAACATTACATGCTACAGAGAAATCATGGATTAAAGAAAGAGTCAATTTATGTGGCAAAATTTATTGTTGCCTTATTTTAAGAAATTGCCACAGCCACACCAAACTTCAGCAATCATCACCATGATTAGTCAGCAGCCATCAATATTGAAGCTGTATCCTCCACCAGCCAAAAGATTTTGACATGCTGAAGGCTCAGATGATCATTAGCATTTTTAGTAAGAAAGTATTTATTAATATACATACATTGTTTAGACATAATACTATTGCACACTTCACAGACTTCAGTATTGTGTAAACATAATATTTATATGCACTGGGAAATTGAAACATTTTTGGGACTCTTTGCATTATAATATTTGCTTAATTGCAGTGATCTGGACCTGATCCCTCAACATCTTTAAGATATGATTTTATCTCTTTGAAGACACAACACTTTATTATCTTTTTCATTAGTTATATATTTACTAGAACTTCTATCAAGAAGTTTTATAGTTTTACAGTTATATATGTATATAATTGTTCTATATGTATGAAGTTCTATATGTATAAAACTATGTATATATAGTTATATAAGTATATATGACTATATGTGTGTGTGCATGTTTCTTCTTTTTCAATTTTTATTTTAAAATCAGAGTACATGTGCAGGTTTGTTACAAAGGTATATTACATGATACTGAGGTTTGGGGTATGACTGAACTTGTCACGCAAGTAGTGAGCATAGTACCTAATAGGTAGTTTTTCAGCTCTTGCTCTTCTCCCTCTCTTCTTCCTCTAGTAGTCCCCAGGGTCTATGGTTCCCTTCTTTATGTCCCTGTATACTCAATCTTTAGCACCCACTTATACATGAGAACATGTGGTATTTGGTTTTCTCTTCACTTATGATAATGGCCTCCAGCTGCATCCATGTTTCTGCAAAGGACATGATCTCATTCTTTTTTATGGCTGCATAGTATTTTATAGTGTATATGTACCACATTTTCTTTATCCAATCCACTGTTGCTGGGCACCTGGGTTGATTCTATGGTTTTTCTACCATGAACAGTGCTGCAATGCACATATGGGTGCATGTGTTCTTTTGGTAGAATGATATATTTTCCTTTAGGTATATACGCAGTAATGGGATTGCTCGATCAACTGGTAGTTCCACTTTTAGTTCTTAAAGAAATGTCCCCGCTGTCGTCCACAGTGGCTGAATTAATTTCCATTCCAATTGATAGTGGATAAGTGTCCCCTTTTCTCTGAAGCCCTGCCAATATCTGTAATTTCTCTGGTGATTAGTGATGATGAGCATTTTTTTCATATGTTTCTGGGCCACTTGTATATTGTTTCTTGAGATGTTTGTTCATATCCTTTGCACAGTTTTTAATGGAGTTATTTGCTTTTTGCTTGTTAATTTAAGTTCCTTATAGATTCTGGAAATTAGACCTCTGTTGGATATATAGTTTGTGAATATTTCTTCTATTCTATATATGATCTGTTTACTGCCTTGGTAATTTATCTTGCTATGTGGAAGCTCTTTTTTTATTATTTATTTATTTATTTTGAGATGTAGTCTCGCTCTGTTGCCCAGGCTGGAGTGCAGTGGCACGATCTTGGCTCACTGCAACCTCCACCTCCCGGGTTCAAGCGATTCTCCTGCCTCAGCCTCCCAAGTAGCTGGTACTACAGGTGCATACCACCATGCCCAGCTAATTTGTATTTTTAGTAGAGATGGAGTTTCACTGTGTTAGCCAGGATGGTCTCGATCTCCTCACCTCTTGATCTGCTCACCTTGGCCTCCCCAAGGAAGCTCTTTAATTAGGTTCGCTTATCAATTTTTGTTTTTGCTGCAATTGCTTTTGAAGACCTAGCCACAAATTATTTGCCAAGACTGACACCAGAGCACTTCCTAGGTTTTCCTCTATAGCTTTTATAGTCTGAGGTCTTACATTTGTCTTGAATTCATCTTGAGTTAATTTTTGTATATAGTTAAAGGTAGAGTTCTAGTATCATTCCTTGGCATAAAGATGGCCAGTTATCCCAGAGCCATTTATTGAGAAGAGAGTTTTTCCTCATTTATAATCTTTGTTGAGTTTGTCAAAGCTATAGGTGTTTAGCTTTATTTCTGTGTTCTCTATTTTTTCCCTTGGTCTATGTGCCTGTTTTTGTACCAGTACCATGCTACTTTGGTTACTATAGCTTTATAGTATAGTTTAAAGTCAGTTAATGTGATTCCTTTGGCTTTGTTCCTTTATCTTAGGATTGCTTGACACATACTTTAGAATTATAATTACTTGTTAAATACCCCCCCCCAAAATCAGAATAAAGCAATTACCAGTGGACAAAAAGACTTAAAGTGGCCGTGGTTAAAGACCTGATGGGACTTTATTATACTCCACAATCAAAAACAAAATTAGGTTATTTCTGTGGCATAACATTTTAACATAACCAAAATGATGACTAAAAACATTAAATTTCTAGGGAGCTTATACAATTTTCATGCAAATATACCAATAACATATTTATATAAATATTACTCAAAGAATGTTAAATATAATTTATTGACAATAAATTCTGTATAATTTTAACATAGCAAATAAGGCCAATTAGTTTAATATATTTATCCTATGTTTCCAGTGGCCCTTCTGAAATGTCCGAAAGTTAGTTTGAGGTTGAAAAGACTTAATTTAGTTCTTGGAATTTGATTTTGGAAAGTCTGCCAAATATGTAAAGGTTTATAACACTTGATTATAATAGAATTACAGATCATTATGAGATCATAGTTATTAATTTAAACAAAACACCAAATAAAGACAGCATGATACAGAATGTCTTTCTGTCTCTCTTCCCTGTTTTTCCTTTTCTTTTTGTTTTTACAGTTGACTCAAGAAGTAAACAAAAATCTGTTACTGTGTCTTATCAATATTACACAAACATCATGCTTAAAATAAAAAAACAAATTCTAGTTTTATATCAATGTATTTTTGGATATTAAAGCGCAATTTTTAAAACCCTGATATTAAACTTATTTAATCTTAGCGCATTTTATCACATGTAAAATTTCTTTTATAAAATTTTATAACCTTTATAACATTGATATTCATTCAGCTTTAGGTATATAATTTATTTTTGTATTCTTTCCTTCTGAAACAACCTTAAACAACCTGTAAACACTACTACTTTTTCTTCAACAAAAACCACATCCTCAGGCTTTCATTATAAACTTATTTACCAAAAATATATCTTGCTTTTCTTGTACACTTTGCATACCAAATTTTCCCCTTATTTCTAGTAGTTTAAATTACAGATGTTAATGACAATTTTAACTCATAATGATATAGTTTGAATATATGTCCCTACCATGTCTCATGTTGAATTGTAATCCCTAATGTTGCAGGTGGGGCCTAGTGGGAAGTGTTTAGGCCATGGGAAAAGATCTCTCATGGTTTGGTGCTATCCTCACAACAGTGAGTGAGTTCTCAGGAGATCTGTTTTTTTTTAAAGTGTGTGGCACCTCCCCCTTCTCTTTCTCTTGCTCCCACTCTCACCATGTGACATGGTTTGGCTGCATCCCCACCCAAATCTCATCTTGAATTGTAGCTCCCATAATCCCTACCTGTTGTGGGAGGAGCCTAGTGGGAGGTAATTGAATCATGAGGGCAGTTACCCCCACGCCCCTGGTCTTGTGATAATGAGTGAGTTCTCACAAGATCTGATTTTTTTTTTTTTTTGATACAGATTCTAGCTCTATCTCCCAGGCTGGGGTGCAGTGGTGCAATCTCAGCTCACTGCAACCTCCACCTTCTGGTTCAAGTGATTCTCCTGCCTCAGCCTCCTGAGTAGCTGGGACTACAGGCGCATGCCACCATGCCCAGCTAATTTTTGTATTTTTAGTAGAGACAAGGTTTCACCATATTGGTCAGGCTGGTCTTGAACTCCTGACCTCGTGATCCGCCACCTTGGCCTCCCAAAGTGCTGGGATTACAGGTGTGAGCCACTGCACCCGGCCAATCTGATGGTTTTATAAGGGGCTTTTCCCGCTTTTGCTTAGCACTTCTCTTTCCTGCCACCATGTGAAGACGGACGTATTTGCTTCCCCTTCCACCATGACGGTAACTTTCCTGGGGCCTCCCCACCCCTATGGAACTGTGAATCAATTAAACCTTTTTCCTTTATAAATTACCCAGTCTCAGGTATTTCTTCATAGCAGCATGAGAATGGACTAAAACACCACGTGATATGGTGCCTATTCCTCTTTGTATTCCCTCCCTGAGGCCTCTCTAGAAGTCAAGCAGATGCCAGTGCCATGCCTGCTGTACAGCCTGCAGAACTGTCAGTCAATTAAACATCTTTTTTTATCAATTACTCACTCTCAGGTATTTCTTTCTGGCAATGCAAGAGTGGCCTAATACACATAGTAACCTGCATTTCTAGTGAAAACCAAGGTATTAACTCACTTTAATTGTCACATACCAATATTTTATGAATATATATTTCATAATTTCTGAAAATATAGGAATCTTCAAAGTTTTGAATGTGGAACATACTAAGAAATCAAAAAATATTCTGTTTTTTTGTAATGAAAAGCAACAAGTAAATATATTTAAACCCTTGGTTAATGTTTCAGTAGTTTGTCTTATTTGAAAATTCTATGAATAGCTATCATTCAATTTAACTTGGCAAAAGTTTAAGTGTATAGTTATGAATGAATTTGGAAAATCTTTAAAGTAAACATATCATTAAACATAATTATTGTAAAAGAAGTATGTTTATAGACTCTTATTGCACCTGTATCTATTTAATTTCTTCATCCTTAACAATTACAGAAACATTTTTGAGATACTAGACAATGCTTAGTCATTATCTCAAGTTATTTTTCTATTAACCAGCTTTATAGTACATGTACATTAGGCAATTACCATGAAAGAAAAACCCCAAAAGTTAATTACGTATTTTGTTGATAACTTATAAGACAAGCTGTTTCTACTAAACCAGCAATGTTTAATAGTCTTATTCACAAAGATGGACCTATATCACAGGAACTTGAAAAGCATTTAGGTTAGCTATTTAATTTGGGAGTGTCTATATATTTCTCAGTCAGTTTGGTAGCATGTAGACTATACACAAGGACATGTACAGACATATAAATACATGTAAATACAATATATGATGCACACATGCACACACGTATATATTCAAAAGCCCAGTGATCAGAGGGCTCAATGTAAAAGAGAGCAGAGTTTCAGACCTGAGAGAAATCCACCCACAGCTCCTCGGGCTTTGTGAAAAAAACAGAGAGTCTCCCAAGAAGGGATCAGTGGTGCTTTTTCTGTGTTGCTCAAGAGGTGAAATATTTTGATTTCCTTTGGTAGTATAAACCTCTGCACACAGATACATTTGAACATACATTTGAACATACTCTATCTGGGGTTAGAATCTATGCTTCATCCGTTACATTAGAGTTCTTGTACTATTTTCTGCCACTGAGACCAATGCTAAAAATATCAATGCTCTGCATTTATTTAAACATGGAAATCAGCTACATGCATCTCTTCACCTGAAACACAGACAGTTAACAATGAAAAGCAAATGAGAGTTAATTTTGAACAGGTACATAAAAAAGAGAGTAAGCATTAAAAACTCCATAGTGTGGAATGAGCATAGAAGAGTTCTGGTTTAACTTTAGGAAATCTTTTAGCAAGTTTTTTTGTGGGACCCCTGGAAGAGTATGGGAAGGCCTAGAAGTTTGCTTTCTGCTCCTAGTAACAGCATTGAGCTATTTTTGAGGATGTTCGCAAAAAAGTAGCTACGATATTAGTACACAAAAGGATAACTAGAAATCTGTGGAGGTTGGACAAGACATTCTAGAATTTCTATGACATTTCCCAGGAGTCTGTCATTTCAGGAGTGCATAGTAAACTAATGAGGTAAATGTTTCTCTTCTTTTTTTGTTAAAATAAGACAGTCACCCTGTGTTAATGCCTCATTTATCCTGTGAGCTTCCTGTGTATTTTTGATCAGTTGCAATATTATGCTTGCAAATTTTTGCTTTTTTGTAATGTTTCATTTGTTTTACACATTTGTCCAAAACTCGGGGGACAAAAGAATGTGTACTAGTAAGACTACTAACAGTAAAAGACTACTGTAATAACTTTGTTTAAGAAAGCTATCCACTCCGTTCTAATTATTTTCTTATTTCTGTGGATTAAATGAAAATGTTCCTGTAAAAGTTTGAGCATAATACCTGGCACATAGTAATCATTCAAAGGACAGTAGTTATATATTTATCCAATATGGTAATTGTTTTTATGATCATTATTTTTAAACCTTCTACAGTGTGGAAAAAAATACAAAATATGTGCCACCAAGTATGGCTTAGAAAGCTTTGCAATTTTTTGTGAAGTATTAGATTAAGAGAAGATACATTTTATAGCATCGTTTAATTTCTGTTTTCAAGTAATTCATCTGGAGTATCCTAAATCAACTTGAAAGTCTCATTAAGACAAATGTAATATGAAACACTCCTGGAACAATAATATTTTGAAAAAAATTATTAGAAAAATTAATAAACACAAAGTCAGAGGTCACATTTGAAAATCTGCATTACCTCTTACTGCCTTTATAAATTTAACTTTCTGGAGTTTTCAGTCTCCGTATAATATAATGGTCTTGTATCAGTGTAAATATCACAAGAAACAAGTAAACAAAGGAGGTAAAAATTTGGAACATAGACTATAAGACAAATAGAAAACTTTTTATGTTCCATTGTTTCACTCAATAGGGCTATTTTTATGTAAAACATTTTCAATCAAAATATCTAGCTTTGTCCACTTGAATTGCTTGGGTATGCTAAGATAGTTCAGCTCTCAACTACTGTACCTATGGGATTTCTACCCCCAAACAACATTATGAATGAAAACAGGTGTTTATAGAGTCAGAAAAATATGTGTTTAAATCCTACCTGCACGATTTACCAAGTCTACACTATCTTGGATAATCATTCTGTGACTCATTTCTCTCTTCTGTAAAAGACAAGTCTCATCTAAGTCAGGGGTCCCCAACCCCCAGGGCACATACTGGTACCAGTCTGTGGTCTGTTAGGATCCCATCCTTACAGTAGGAGGTGAGCAGCAGGCGGAGCAGCAAGCATTAATGCCTGAGCTCCACCGCTTGTCAGATCAGTGGCGGCTTTAGATTGGAATAGGAGTGCAAACCCTACTGCGAACTCCAAATGCCAGGGATCTAGATTGCAGGCTCATTATGAAAATATAATTAATGCCTGATGTTCTGAAACCATCATGACTCAAACCACACCCTCCCCTCACCCCCTTGGGAAAAAACTGGCTTCATGAAACTGGTCCCTGGTGCCAAAAAAGTTGCCGGCTGCTGACGTAAATGACAGGACGGCTATAAGAACTGTTATCTGTAACCTGTAGAGTGACACATAACACAGTGCTTGGTATATCATCCATGCTCAAAAACGGCGGCGCTGTTTCTGATTGTTCTGCTTCTCTCCCTCATAATCGTACAATTCCCTCAGTACATGCTTGAGAGGATGCAGTGAAATATCGACATAAAGAGCGTTAGGGCAAATTATAAGACATAAGAATAAGAGACAGTTTAAAAAAGAGAAATTGATGCAAATTTATTTTCTATAGAACAGAAAGCAACCTTGAGAAACTAATACAAAACTTAGAAAACTCTTATTATACAAATTGCCAGCTCTGCTGGGAGGTCAACATCCTTTCTAAGATACAATAATAAGTTGTGTAGGCAGAAGAGCCCACTCGGCTTCACAGAAGGAGGAATAAAATTGGGCCACTTTGTCCTGAGTTCTAAAGCATAATTCAAATGGTATTTTAACAAGTAGTTCAACTATGTTATTTGTCAAATAGGCCTTTGTAATTTGGCCTAGGGGAGCTGACAGTCTTATAGAATATTATTTCTGAAAGGCATAATTGTCAAGTTCCAAGCAATTGACTTCTATGCACATGTTAACACTGTAGCATTTGCTAGTTGAAGACGATATGATTTAATATTAACACATCAGAATAATAAGGTATTTTAAAAATCTAGGCCTCTACAATTGATGTCTGCTTAAGATGTTTACTGACTCCTAATTCTCAAACTTTCTCTCTTCTGCCAACCCAGAGTAACATTGCAGTAAACCTATTTTAAGTAAACCAGCAGGAAAAAACTCACTGATTTGAAGGTGTGAGTTATGGCATCTAGGAAAATGCTTTATATTTAGGGTTGCTAGATAAAATAAAAGACTCCCACTTTAATTTAAATTTAGGATAAATTATGAGTACTTTGTTAGTATAAGTCTGTCCTATGCAAACTTTTCTAACTACTGACTAGTTTATGTTGCAGGATATATTATGTATGTGTTTGTATGTGTATGTATGCATTTATATAGACCTATAAAATATATTCAAAAGTACACACATATATGTCTATGTATGTATATAAGCATATATAAGCTTTATAAAAATATATACCCTTCATATATATATATACACACACATATATGTGTGTGTTATAAAACCTCTAAATGTGTGCACACACACACACATCCTTTACGGCCTTGTGTAGCATTTTCTGACACCACTTCTGAAACTAAGTGCATGTGTGTGTGTGTGTGTGTTGAGATGGAATCTGTCTCCAGGCTGGAGTGTAGTGGCACGATCCCGGCTCACTGCAACTTCTGCCTCCCAGATTTAAGCAATTCTCATGTCTCAGTCTCCTGAGTATCTGGGATTACAGGTGTGCACCACCATACCTGGCTAATTTTGACGTTTTTAGTAGAGACAGAGTTTCACCATGTTGGCCAGGCTGGTCTTGAACTCCTGACCTCAGGTGATCTACCCACCTCAATCTCCCAAAGTGCTGGGATTACAGGCATGGGCCACCGTGCCTGGCCATGTGTGTTTTTTAAAACAAATACATGTTTTTCTACATCAAACAATTCTTCAACTCTCTGACAAACTGGGTGTAGATGAAATCAATAAAATTCTGACACTAACTCCTGGAGTTAGTCCAGACCCTAAAGGTTAAGGACTTCATCCCAGGAGCCTACCCCACATCAGAGATCAGCCACAAATAGGGCCCCAGGCAACCCAAACTTCTTCCCAGCTGGCTAAACGATTGTGGGAGGGGGTCCCAGGGCCTTCTCCTAGGTTTCATAATTTCCTAGAATAACTCACAGAACTCACAAAAGCACTTTACTTATACTTATTGGTTTATTATAAAAGACGCAATTCAGAAAGAGCAAAATAGGATGATGCATGAAGCCAGGTGTGGGGTAGGAATGGGGTTGTGGATGCAGCCTACCACTTTCCCAGCACATTGCTGTGTTCACCAACCTGGAATGTCTCCAAATCTTGTTTAAGAGGATTTCTAACTCAATCTCCAGCCTTCCTCTCTGCCCAAGAGATTGGAAGATGGAGGTGAAAATTCCCATTTTATTCATGAGTTTGATCTTTTCTGTTGGCCAACTCCCTCTTCCTTCCAAAGTTTTGCACCATCACCTCATTAGCAAAAACTCAGGTATGGGCTGGACGTGGTGGCTCACTCTTGTAATCCCATGTAATCCCAGCATATTGGGAGGCCGAGGCAGGCTAATCATTTGAGGTCAGAAGTTCAAGACCAGCCTGGCCAAAATGGTGAAACCCTGTCTCTACTAAAAAGTACAAAACTTAGCCAGATGTGGTGGGACATGCCTTTAATCCCAGCTACTCTGGAGGCTGAGTTGGGAGAATTGGTTGAACCCGGGAGGCAGAGGTTGTAGTGGGCTGAGATCATGCCACTGTACTCCAGCCTGGGTGACAGAGCAAGACTCCTGCACAAAAAAAAAAAAAAAAAAAAAAAGAACTCTCAGGTATGGTTTATTATGAATATCAAAAGTCACTCCCACTATTCAGTAAATTCCAAGGATTTTAGCAGTTGTGTGTGTGTTTATGTACACACAAATATACACATACACACACACATAATAAAATAAAAATAAATGCATGTATTTGTAAAATGTTATTTCAAAATTCAATATAATTCAGGAAAAAGCATTTACTCTAGTTTGCTTTTGCACTAGATCTAGGAACAATGATTCTAATGAACTCTTAGATATGTGGAAAAAGACACTGGAATATTTTAGAAAGTGAGAGTTATAGATTCAGTTCTGCCCTTAACCTATTGTGTAATAATCAGAAAGGTACTTGACTTTACTGAAGTGAATATTCCTTTTTCACTAAATGAGTGATTGGACTAGGTAACTGCTTTCTATAATTTGTGTTTTCAAAAATATGAAGAGTATATTTAAAACCAATGAAACACCAGATGTTTTCAATATCTTAGGAACATGTCTTTCCATATAAATGAAGACATAAAAGATGGCTATACTAATAACAAGGCATTTTCTCCTATCAATTTAATAATATAAGCACAATTCTAGGCCTTTATTTAAATGAATAAAAACATATTAATAAATATATTTTATAATTCAGATGCACCTTGATCTAGGTTTATCAGAATTTTGTTTTTCAGCTCTTGGCTTTCCCCTTTCTTGGTTCCCCCCTTTTTAATATATTCCTTTGTCTATATTTTGTAAAGATAAGGTAGGAAATAAAAGTATACTGAATTGGGAATAAGAGGCCATCATAAGGCTAAATAGGGTGAGCTGTTGACATTTTATTCATCAGTTTGTCATTCATAGGATCAATATCACTTTGTGCTTGGAATTATACTAGAGAGAAACAGAATACAAAATCCACTGGATCCACTGGATCCACTGGTAGGCCAGGCGCGGTGGCTCATGCCTGTAATCCCAGAACTTTGGTAGGCCGAAGTGGGTGGATCATCTTAGGTCAGGAGTTCAAGACCAGCCTAACCAATATGGTGAAACCCCGTCTCTACTAAAAATACAAAAAATTAACCAGGCATGGTAGTCCATGCCTGTAATCCCAGCTACTTGGGAGGCTGAGGCAGGAGAATCGCTTGAACCCGGGAGGCAGAGATTGCAGTGAGCCAAGATTGCACCACTGCACTCCAGACTGGGCGACAGAGTGAGACTTCGATTAAAAAAAAAAAAAAATTCCACGAGTATTCTGAAACTCAGGGGAGAGGTATGAACTGCAGAGAGAGATTTGGCCATTGCCAGTAAAAAGTAGTAATTGATTTTAGGAATATGTATACTAATAAGAAGAAGAAAGAAGGGGGAGGAGAAAGAGGAAGGAGAAAAGGAGAAAGAAGAAAAGACCAACACAATCGTCACAAACCTCATTTGAGAAATAATAATCAATTTTTTAAAATTTGTTTCATTCTATTTTTCAAGAAGGGACAAAGATATAGTATAAGCAACCTACTTATGTTACTAAGCTTTGACATCTGTAAGACTGAGTATAATGTTAATATGCAAAAGATGCATTCAAGTTTCTCATTTTGAAAATTTAATCATCACCTAAGTTAATTTAGTAACTACTATACATTGTCACTAAAACTTTGTTCAGCATGTAGTAGGATTTTTAATAAATTATTTATAATGAATTCATTATTTAATATGTTATAACTGCACATTATGCACATCTTAATATTTATTATCAGAGACAACTTGATGCAAAGATATTCTTTTTTCATGAACACATTTTTTTTTTAAAAGCCATTTACAGATAATAAACCATTAGTCAGCCAACCAAAAGATACTCTGGGGAGCTTACAATGTGCAATTACAAGAGATAATTGAAAGCACTGACCAGGTAATAGAGTGCTGGAATACATTTTTGTGTATTGTTTTGTTTTTGTTTTTTAATATTGCTTAAATTTCTGATATCAAAAGTCAATAACGTTAAGTTGTCTGGAAAAGCAAATCTAAACATGGCTTTCTTTGGGTAAGCAAATGATAGCCAGTATGAAAGTCTACCTTGGAGAGCCAAGCATAGCCTTCCAGGAATAGAACATTTGATCAGAGTCAAAAAATAACAAGATTTTTTTCAATACAAAGTATTTTATTTAACGTTCTATGGTGTTTATCTTATTTACTTTTTAAAAAATATTTTGAATCTCAAGTACCTGAAAGTTAAGTTAGTCATATTTCTTTTTTGAAATAAAATTAAAGCACTTTATTTTTAAAATTCTAATAAATATTTTAATTAACAAATAAAAATTTTATATATGGGGTACATGATAATTTATTTGTATACATTGTGAAATGTTCTTCAAGCTAATTAACATACATGTCATCTCATATAATTAAATTAACATTTTTTCTAGTGAAAACATTTAAAATCTCTCTGGAATTTGGAAGCATACAATACTTTATTATTATTTTTTAATTATACTTTAAGTTCTAGGGTACATGTGCACAAAGTGCAGGTTTGTTACGTATGTATATATGTGCCATGTTGGTGTGCTGCACCCATTAACTTGTCATTTACATTAAGCATATCTCCTAATGCTATCCCTCCCCCCTCCCCCCACCCCATGACGGGCCCCGGTGTGTGATGTTCCCCTTCCTGTGTCCAAGTGTTCTCATTATTCAATTCCCACCTATGAGTGAGAACACGTAGTGTTAGGTTTTTTGTCCTTGAGATAGTTTGCTCAGAATGATGGTTTACAGCTTCATCCATGTCCCTACAGAGGACATGAACTCATCCTTTTATATGGCTGCACAGTATTCCACAGTGTATATGTGTCACATTTTCTTAATCCAGTCTATCATTGATGGACATTTGGAATGGTTCCAAGTCTTTGCTATTGTGAATAGTGCCGCAATAAACATATGTGTGCATGTGTCTTTATAGCAGCATGAATTATAATCCTTTGGGTATATACCCAGTAATGGGATGGCTGGTTCAAATGGTATTTCTAATTCTAGATCCTTGAGGAATTGCCACACTGTCTTCCACAATGGTTGAACTACTTTACAGTCCCACCAACAGTGTAAAAGTGTTCCTATTTCTCCGCATCCTCCCCAGCACCTGTTGTTTCCTGACTTTTTAATGATCGCCATTCTAACTGGTGTGAGATGGTATCTCATTGTGGTTTTGATTTGCATTTCTCTGATGGCCAGCGATGATGAGCATTTTTTCATGTGTCTGTTGGCTGCATAAATGTCTTCTCTTGAGAAGTGTCTGTTCATATCCTTTGCCCACTTTTTGATGGGGTTGTTTGTTTTTTTCTTGTAAATTTGTTTGAGTTCTTTGTAGATTCTGGTTATTAGCCCTTTGTCAGATGAGTAGATTGCAAAAATTTTCTGCCATTCTGTAGGTTTCCTGTTCACTCTGATGGTAGTTTCTTTTGCTGTGCAGAAGCTCTTTAGTTTAATTAGATCCCATTTGTCCATTTTGGCTTTTATTGCTGTTGTTTTTGGTGTTTTAGACATGAAGTCCTTGCCCATGCCTATGACCTGAATGCTATTGCCTAGGTTTTCTTCTAGGGTTTTTATGGTTTTAGGTCTAACATTTAAGTCTTTAATCCATCTTGAATTAATTTTTGTATAAGGTGTAAGGAAGGGATCCAGTTTCAGCTTTCTATGTATGGCTAGCCAGTTTTCCCAGAACCATTTATTAAATAGGGAATCCTTTCCCCATTTCTTGTTTTTGTCAGGTTTGTCAAAGATCAGATGGTTGTAGATGTGTGGTATTATTTCTGAGGGCTCTGTTCTGTTCTATTGGTCTATATCTCTGTTTTACTGCCAGTACCATGCTGTTTTGGTTACCATAGCCTTGTAGTATAGTTTGAAGTCAGGTAGCGTGATGCCTCCAGCTTTGTTCTTTTGGCTTAGGATTTTCCTGGCAATGCGGGCCCTTTTTTGGTTCCATATGAACTTTAAAGTAGTTTTTTCAAATTCTGTGAAGAAAGTCATTGGTAGCTTGATGGTGATGGCATTGAATCTATAAATTATCTTGGGCAGTATGGCCATTTTCACGATATTGATTCTTCCTATCCATGAGAATGTAATGTTTTTCCATTTGTTTGTGTCCTCTTTTATTTTGTTGAACAGTGATTTGTAGTTCTCTTTGAAGAGGTCCTTCACATCCCTTGTAAGTTGGATTCTTAGGTATTTTATTCTCATTGAAGCAATTGGGAGTTCACTCATGATTTGGCTCTCTGTTTGTCTGTTATTGGTGTATAAGAATGCTTGTGATTTTTGCACATTGATTTTGTATCCTGAGACTTTGCTGAAGTTGCTTATCAGCTTAAGGAGATTTTGAGCTGAAATGATGGGGTTTTCTAAATATACAATCATGTCATCTGCAAACAGGGATATTTTGACTTCCCCTTTTCCTAATTGAATACGCTTTATTTCTTTCTCCTGCCTGATTGCCCTGGCCAGAACTTCCAACACTATGCTGAATGGTGAGAGAGGGCATCCTTGTCTTGTGCCAGTTTTCAAAGGGAATGCTTCCAGTTTCTGCCCATTCAGTATGATATTGGCTGTCGGTTTGTCATAAATAGCTCTTATTATTTTGATATACATCCCATCAGTACCTAATTTATTGAGAGTTTTTAGCATGAAAGGCTGTTGAATTTTGTCAAAGGCCTTTTCTGCATCTATTGAGATAACCATGTAGGTTTTGTCTTTGGTTCTGTTTATATGCTGGATTACATTTATTGATTTGCATATGTTGAACCAGCCTTGCATCCCAGGGATGAAGCCCACTTGATCATGGTGGATAAGCTTTTTGATGTGCTGCTGGATTCGGTTTGCCAGTATTTTATTGAGGATTTTTGCATCAATGTTCATCAGGGATATTGGTCTAAAATTCTCTTTTTTTGTTGTGTCTTGCCAGGCTTTGGTATCAGGATGATGTTGGCCTCATAAAATGATTTATGGAGAATTCTCTCTTTTTCTATTGATAGAAATAGTTTCAGAAGGAGTGATACCAGCTCCTCCTTGTACCTCTGGTAGAATTCAGCTGTGAATCCATGGGGTCCTGGACTTTTTTTGGTTGGTAGGGTATTAATTATTGCCTCAATTTCAGAGCCTGTTATTGGTCTATTCAGGGATTCAACTTCTTCCTGGTTTAGTCTTGGGAGGGTGTATGTATCCAGGAATTTATCCATTTCTTCTAGATTTTCTAGTTTATTTGTGTAGAGGTGTTTATAGTATTCTCTGATGGTAGTTTGTATTTCTGTGGGATCGGTGGTGATATCCCCTTTATCATTGTGTCTATTTGATTCTTCTCTCTTTTCTTCTTTATTAATCTTGCTAGCGGTCTATCAATTTTATTGATCTTTTCAAAAAAACCAGCTCCTGGATTCATTGATTTTTTGAAGGGTTTTTTTTGTGTCTCTATCTCCTTCAGTTCTGCTCTGATCTTAGTTATTTCTTGCCTTCTGCTAGCTTTCGAATGTGTTTGTTCTTGCTTCTCTAGTTCTTTTAATTGTGATGTTAGGGTGTCAATTTTAGATCTTTCCTGCTTTCTCTTGTGGGTATTTAGTGCTATAAATTTCACTCTACACACTGCTTTAAATGTGTCCCAGAGAGTCTGGTATGTTGTGTCTTTGTTCTCATTGGTTTCAAAGAACATGTTCATTTCTGCCTTCATTTTGTTGTGTAGCCAGTAGTCATTCAGGAGCAGGTTGTTTAGTTTCCATATGGTTGAGCGATTTGAGTGACTTTGTCCATCCTCAGTTCTAGTTTGATTGCACTGTGGTCTGAGAGATAGTTTGTTATAATTTCTGTTCTTTTACATTTGCTGAGGAGTGCTTTACTTCCAACTATGTGGTCAATTTTGGAATAAGTGCGATGTGGTGCTGAGAAGAATGCATATTTTGTTGATTTGGGGTGGAGAGTTCTGTAGATTTCTATTAGGTCCGCTTGGTGTGCAGCTGAGTTCAATTCCTGGATATCTGTTGCGGGAAGTCAGGGACCCCAAATGGAGGGACCGGCTGAAGCCATGGCAGAAGAACATAAATTGTGAAGATTTCATGGACATTTATTAGTTCCCCAAATTAATACTTTTATAATATCTTACGCCTGTCTTTACTGCAATCTCTGAACATAAATTGTGAAGATTTCATGGACACTTATCACTTCCCCAGTCAATACCCTTGTGATTTCCTATGCCTGTCTTTACTTTAATCTCTTAGACCCATCATTTTTGTAAGCTGAGGAGGATGTATGTCGCCTCAGGACCCTGTGATGATTGCGTTAACTGCACAAATTGTTTGTAGAGCATATGTGTTTGAACAATATGAAATCTAGGCACCTTGAAAAAAGAACAGGATAACAGCAATGTTCAGGGAACAAGAGAGATAACCTTAAACTCTGACTGCTGGTGAGCTGGGTGGAGCAGAGCCATAATTCTCTTCTTTCAAAAGCAAATGGGAGAAATATCACTGCATTCTTTTTCTCAGCAAGGAATGTCCCTGAGAAAGAGAATGTGCCCCTGAGGGTAGGCCTTTAAAATGGCCCTCTTGGGTGTGGCCATCTTTTATAGTCGAGGTGTAGGGATGAAATAAACCCCAGTCTCCCATAGCGCTCCCAAGCTTATTAGGAAGAGAAAATTCCCACCTAATAAATTTTTGGTCAGACTGGTTGTCCGCTCTCAAACCCTATCTCCTGATAAGATATTATCAATGACAATGGTGCCTGAAACTTCATTAGCAATTTTAATTTCACCCTGGTCCTGTGGTCCTGTGATCTCTCCCTGCCTCCATTTGCCTTGTGATATTCTATTACCTTGTGAAGCACATGATCTCTGTAACCACACCCTATTCGTACACTCCCTCCCCTTTTGAAAATCACTAATAAAAACTTGCTGGTTTCACGGCTCAGAGGGCATCACAGAACCTACTGACATGTGATGTCTCCCCCGGATGCCTGGCTTTAAAATTTCCCTCTTTTGTACTCTGTCCCTTTATTTCTCAACCCAGCTGATGCTTAGGAAAATAGAAAAGAACCTATGTGACTATTGGGGGCAGGTTCCCCAATAGTTGTTCCTTTCCATGTTTAGTGCTTCTTTCAGGAGCTCTTTTAGGGCAGGCCTGGTGGTGACAAAATCTCTCAGCATTTGCTTGTACGTAAAGGATTTTATTTCTCTTTCACTTATGAAGCTTAGTTTGGCTGGATATGAAATTCTGGGTTGAAAATTCTTTTCTTTAAAAATGTTGAATATTGACCCCCACTCTCTTCTGGCTTGTAGAGTTTCTGCCGAGAGATCAGCTGTTAGTCTGATGGGCTTCCATTTGTGGGTAACCTGACCTTTCTCTCTGGCTGCCCTTAACATTTTTTCCTTCATTTCAACTTTGGTGAATCTGACAATTATGTGTCTTGGAGTTGCTCTTCCCGAGGAGTATCTTTGTGGCATTCTCTGTATTTCCTGAATTTGAATGTTGGCCTGCCTTGCTAGGTTGGGGAAATTCTCCTGGATAATATCCTGCAGAGTGTTTTCCAACTTGGTTCCATTCTCCCCGTCACTTTCAGGTACACCAATCAGACACGGATTTGGTCTTTTCACATAGTCCCATATTTCTTGGAGGCTTTGTTTATTTCTTTTTATTCTTTTTTCTCTTCTCACTTCTTTTCATGTGTTTGATCTTCAATCACTGATACCCTGTCTTCCAGTTGATCGAATTGGCTACTGAAGCTTGTGCATTCATCATGTAGTTCTCATGCCACGGTTTTCAGCTCCATCAGGTCATTTAAGGACTTCTCTACATTGGTTATTCTAGTTAGCCATTCGTCTAATCTTTTTTCCAGGTTTTTAGCTTCTTTTCGATGGGTTCAAACTTCCTCCTTTAGCTCGGACAAGTCTGATCATCTGAAGCCTTCTTCTCTCAACTTGTCAAAGTCATTCTCCATCTAGTTTTGTTCCATTGCTGGCAAGGAGTTGCATTCCTTTGGAGGGGGAGAGGAGCTCTGATTTTTACAATTTTCAGTTTTTGTGCTCTGTTTTTTTCCCCATCTTTGTGGTTTTATCTACCTTTGGTCTTTGATGATGGTGATGTACAGATGGGGTTTTGGTGTGGATGTCCTTTCTGTTTATTAGTTTTGCTTCTAACAGTCAGGACCCTCACCTGCAGGTCAGTGGGAGTTTGCAGGAGGTCCATTCTAGACCCTGTTTGCCTGGGTATCAGCAGCAGAGGCTGAAGAACAGCGAATATTGCTTAACAGCAAATGTTGCTGCCTGATCGTTCCTTTGGAATCTTTGTGTCAGAGGGGTACCCGGCTGTGTTAGGTGTCAGTCTGCCCCTACTGGAGGGTGCCTCCCAGTTAGGCTACTCGGGGGTCAGGGACCCACTTGAGGGGGCAGTCTGTCCGTTCTCAGATCTCAAACTCCGTGCTGGGAGAACCACTACTCTCTTCAAAGCTGTCAGACAGGGAAATTTAAGTTTGCAGAGGGTTCTGCTGCCTTCTGTTCAGCTGTGCCCTGCCCCCAGAGGTGGAGTCTACATAGGCAGGTAGGCCTCCTTGAGCTGTGATGGGCTCCACCCAGTTTGAGTTTCCTGGCCTCTTTGTTCACCTACTCAAGCCTCAGCAATGGCGGGCACCCCTCCCCCAACCTTGCTGCCTCCTTGCAGATTGATCTCAGACTGCTGTGCTATCAATGAGCGAGGCTCCGTCGGCATGGGACCCTCCGAGCCATGTGTGGGATACAATCTCCTGGTGTGCCGTTTGCTAAGACCATTGGAAATCACAGTATTAGGGTGAGAGTGACCCAATTTTCCAAGTGCCATCTGTCACCGCTTCACTTGGCTAGGAAAGGGAATTCCCTGACCCCTTGTGCTTCCCAGGTGAGGTGATGCCTCACCCTGCTTCAGCTCACGCTTGGTGGGCTGCACCCACTGTCCTGCCCCCACTGTCTGACAAGCCCCAGTGAGATGAACCCAGTACCTCAGTTGGAAATGCAGAAATCACCCATCTTCCGCGCCACTCACAATACTTTATTATTAAACACAGTCACCATGCTGTACAATAGATGTCCAGAACTTACTCCTTCTGTCTAACTGAAATGTGGTATCTTTTAGCCAACATTTTCCCATCTCCTCCTACTTTTCCAGCCCCTAATAACTACCATTCTACTGTCTGCTTCTATGAATTCAACTCTTTTAGATTCCACTTGTAAGTGAGATCATGTCGTATTTGTCTCTCTGTGTTGGCTTAATTCACTTAGCATAATGTCTTTCAGGTTCATCTGGCTTATCACAAATGGCAAGATTTCCTTCTTTTATGAGGCTGAATACTATTCTATTGTGTATACATAACACATTTACTTTATTCCCAGTTAATGAACACAGGTTGATTCCATATCTGGGTTATTGTGAATAATAATGTAATGAGCATGGGAGGGCAGATATATCTTTGACATATTGATTTCATGTTCTTTGGATATACACCCAGTAGTGGGATTGTGGGTGATATAGTAATATTGCTTTTAATGTTTTGAGGAACTTTCATGATGTTTTTTCTTAATGACTGTACTAATTTTAATTCCCACCAACAATGTACAAGCATTCCTTTTTCTCCACATTCTCATCAATACTTTTATCTTTTTGATTAGAGCCATTTTAACAGTTATAAAGTAATATCTCATCGTGTGTGTGTGTGTGTGTGTGTGTGTGTGTGTTTAAGAAGAGTCTGTCTCTGTGGCACAGACTGGAGTGCAGTGGCACAATTTTAGATCACTGCAGCCTTTGCCTCCCATATTCAGGTGATTCTCGTGCCTTAGCCTCCAGAGTAGCTGAGATTACAGGCATGCGCCACCATGCCTGGCTAATTCTTGTATTTTTAGTAGAAACAGGGTTTCACCATGTTGGCCAGGCTGGTCTTGAACTCCTGACCTCAAGTGATCTGCCCACCTTGGCCTCCCAAAGTGCTGGGATTACAGGTGTGAGCCACCATGACCAGCTCATTGTGTTTTTAATTTGCATTTTCCTAATGGTTAGTAATGTTGAGAATTTTTTCATAAATCTGTTGGCCATTTTTATACCTTCTTTTGAAAAATGTCTATTCAAGTTCTTAGCCCATTTTTTAAATTGGGTTTTTTGTTTTCTTGGTGTTGAGTTGTTTGAGCTTTTAAAATATATTTTATATATATTTTAAAACCTTCATCAGATGTTCGTATAGAATCACAAAAGACCCAGAATAGTCAAAACAGTCTTGAAAGAAAACAACAAAGCTGGAAGCATCACCTTATCTGACCTCAAAATTTACTAAAATATGTAGTAATGAAGTCATCAGAGTACTGGCACAAAAACATACATATAGACCAATCAAAACAAGACAGTGCAGAAATAAATCCACATATGTATGGTAAATTGATCTTCCACAGCAGTGTCAAGAACACTCAACAGGGAAAGATTGTTTCTTCAATACACGGGGGTGAAAAATAAACTGAATGTGCACATGCAGAAGACTGATATTGGACCCTTATTTCAACTCTTATGAAAAAAATCAACTTAGAGTGGCTTAAACATGTAAACGTAAGACCTGAAACTACACAACCACTAAAAGCAAACACAGAGAAAAAGCCTCTTGACATTGGTGGTGGCAAAGCTATTTTGGTTATGATCCCAAAAGCACAGCCAGCAAAAGAAAAAAGAGACAAATGGGATTGCATCAAACTGAAAAGTTTCTCACAAAAAAAATCACTACCAGCAACAGCAACCACAAAATCAGTCAATAAAGTGAAAAGACAGGATTTGCAATGAAGAAAACATTTGCCATACATATGATAAGGTATTAATATTCAACATAACAAGAATTTGCCAGGGAAAAAAGAGGAGGAAATGTCATAATGGAGTATCAATGCATACTGAAATGACCCTTTGCTCATTCATTTAACAGCTTTACTCTTGGCCCCTTTTATGTTCTGGGTAATTTTCACATACATTGACACCCTTCATATTCAGAGAACTAAATTAATTCAGTATTTCTGAGGCATGACACCTCTGCATATACTTAAAAAGAGTGAGATAACAGAGGTGGAAGGGAGATGAAGTAACGCAGGCAGGCCAGGGTCAAATTATGAAGGCTTACTCTACCATGTGAAGTCATTTAACTTAACTCTGTAGGGTCTGAGAGCCGCTGAAGAGTCTGGAGTAATCACACCATTTTTAAATTTTAGGAAAATCACATTATGGCAGGATGAAAGCAATTAAAGTGTGGTGATATTAGGCCGGGCATGGTGGCTCACGCCTGTAATCCCAGCACTTTGGGAGGCCGAGGCAGGCGGATCACGAGGTCAGGAGATCAAAACCATCCTGGCTAACACGGTGTAAACCCCGTCTCTACTAAAAAATAGAAAAAAAAATAGCATTCCAGCCTGGGCAACAGAGCAAGACTCCGTCTCAAAAAAAAAAAAAAAAAAGAAAAGAAAAAAAAAGTGTGGTGATATTGGAAGCAGGAATTTTAATAGAGCTATTTTATTACATTTAATATTTTGCTAGAAGTCTTGCTGCATATCAGTTATTCATTTTCCTCCATTTGGCTCTGGTCTGCACCCACATTCATGGGTGAAGGAAGAGAGTCTCTTTAGAGAGAAGTTGAATACAGGGGGCCCTGGGGCCTCAGGAATTGCGCATCAGCTTCGCGATCCACTAACTGTGTGGATGTAAGAAAGTTACGTAACCTCTTTGAGCCTCAGTTTTAACATATGTAAAATGAAAAAAAAAAAAAAAGTAAATACTTAACAGGCCAGGTTAAGAATTGAATGCATTAATAATTCAAAGTTTAGACCGGGTTTCCAGATAAAATACAGAATGTCTACTTAGATTTGAATTTCAGATAAACAATAAATAAGTTTTTAGTGAAGGATGTCCTCCAAACAAAAAGAATATTGCCAAATATTGCATGGGACATACTTACATTTAAAAAATAAATTGTTCATTATTTGTTTGAAATTCAAATTTAACTGACCATTTTTTATTTTTACTCACTAAGTCTGTTAAACATCCTTTCACCTAGTAAGCCCTCTAGAGGCATTAATTCTTATTAGAACCAGCTTCTGTTACTAATTTGCATTTACATTCCCGGCACCAGTAGGTACTGGGGTTTGAAATTTCTGGATTCTCTGAGATTTCTCCTTTTACTGAGCACATTACCCACATTCTCTGAAAATAGACATATTATTCTGATTCCTATGAACTTACGTGTATGCTATGACAGCTAAAATTGTGCTTTTAGATTTCATAAAATAATTTCACATATGTACTTACAGAGAATTTCTCAAATTTTTCTGTACCGAAACTCTCAAGAGCATTCAATAGAGAGCTCAAAATCTTTTGTATAATTATGTACATAAGAAAATTAGCCCAGATCCTACAGTCATATGCGAGTTTTTCCTTCTTGAATAATGAGATTTGTACTTTTTACTAGCCATAGAACTATGCAACCATCATCTGTTGCGCTTTTGTCTGTTTGTGAAGAAGCTAACGAAGTTTTCCCTCCTCTTAATCCTAGTATTCTCCTCCCTCCTGCTATAAATTGACTATTTCCTCTTAATTTTTTGTAATAATTTTTGCTTTTGTAGTATTTGAGATTACTATTGCAAAGGGTCTAAAATTACTTGGTGAAGGAAACAGAATTAAAATCTGTATGAAATTCTAAACTTATTCCTATTCTAAATATCTTCCCTCTATTTGCCTGTGGAGTTTCCAAAGCATTTTCGATTTCTGTGTACCCCTATAAGTCAATTATAATAGCAGAAACAACAATCAGTGAACAAAGAACAATGAAAGGAACTGTCCTCTTTACCTTTTCTGTCGTGATAGTGATACGGAAGTGCTGGGAAGGGAAGAGCGTGGTCCCTTTAAATGATACAGAAGTAGGGGAGGGAAGCGCTAGGTAGAGGAGGGCATGGTCTTTGCCTGGGGCTCCACCCAAATGGACCTACCTGAGGTCAGGCATTTCCTGCCCAAATGTTGCATTCCCCCAAGACCACTCTGGCCTGCCACGCCCCCATCCTGGGCCTATAAAAACCCGAGACCCTATTGGGCAGATGCGGAAGTGGCTGGAAGTCATGAGGAACACATCAGCGGAAGAAGACAAAAGCAGCTGGTCGTGGAGATTCCGCCAGGGGAAGAGCACACCGGCAGGCACCGCAGGCCATCGATCATCAGAAAGACACGGAGTTTGGCCAGAATTATCAGAGAAGAGTTTGGCCAGAGGGGTCAGAGAAGAGTCCAGGGGAAAACGATCTCCCCTGTGACTCCGGAATCTTCTGAGAGCTACTTCTACTTAATAAAACCCTGCACTCATTCTCCAAGCCCACATGTGATCCGATTCATCCAGTACACCAAGGTAAGAAACCTTGGTATACAGAAATCCCTGTCCTTGTGAAAAGGAAGGGGGGCTGAGTTGGTTAATACAAGCTGCCTATACACGGCAACCTAAAAGAGCACCCTGTAACACAGGCCCACTGAGGCTTCAGCTGTGGTATTCACCCCTAGACACTGCTGTGGAGTCGCCCCACGACCTGCCCATCTGTATGCTCCCCTAGAGGTTTGAGCAGCATGGTACTGAAGAAGTGAGCCACACCCCCATCGTACACCCTTTGACGGAGACAAGGGAACCTTTCCCGTTTCAGTAGTAAACATTGTTGGAATTATACACATTAAGTAAATTAGTTTATGAAGTGGGGTGATATTCATTCTGTCTACCTACCTACCTATCTAATGTGTCTTTATCCTTTCAGTTTTATATATAGGGCTGGAAAATGAGAATACAAAATACATTATCACTATTCTGCATGTACCATTTTTTACTATCTCTTGCACACATACTCCAGGTTCTAGTCACAAAGGATCTAATGAACCGATCAAAGCCAAAGTAATAACATTGTCTGCCTTCCCCACTTATGCACACGTTTTGTTTTGCAATAAAAGGCTGAGGAAAAGGGACACTGATTAATAAAAATTCTCAGATATACATGGTAAGTTTCAGGCATTGTGGCACCAATGTCTGACTTAGGCTTCAGACTGTAAGAGCTTACCTAGTACCTTTTAAATCAAAATACACTGCTGGTATTTCTCCAGTGTACTCACTGAGTCTGCAGACTTAGAAGAAAACTCTTCATACAAGTGCCAGAGAGAGACCAACAGAAGCCCTTTTCTCTCCCTTGCCAGAAAGGATAATAAAACCTCAAGGATCATTATTCGTTTATTAAGTATTATGTGATAGAATGGCAACTAAATAGTGTCATTTAATTATAAATAACATTAATTGCTTAATAATAGAGGATACACAGAGAACAATGTTAGCACTAAGGAATACACAGTGATTTTAGAAAGAAATCACAAAACATTTCTTAAATTAAGTAAAATATATTCCTTCTCTTTTACAATGCAGCACTACAAAGCTTTAAACATCTTGGTTTACAACGTTATGAATATTAAAGAATTGCATAAAAACTTTCTTTTAAAGAAGTAATTTATTATTTAATGTTTATTTTCTTTTTATTATTGTTGCCAGGCAAGCAACTTTCTAATGGTCAAATAAGAATGTTTTCATATTTTAGTGCTACAACATTAGTTCATTTATTATTAATACAACTCATAAATACTCTAACCATCAAAAATAGCCTCAAACAACCTTATCTGGGCAGACTCTGACTTTCCGTCTTCCCCAGGGTTTTCCAGTTTCTGGACTATAATTAGTTGTCATCTATTCTGACGGAGAAGATTCTACGAACCATCCCCCATGTCTCAATAATGTTCTTGACAGATTTTATATCTTGAGGCAACCTAAACAGTTTACTAAGTGAGACCCACTAGAAGAAAAAGAAAAGATAAAATGGGAAAAACTCATTATTTTTAGCCAGAAGTTAATTAGATGTTTTGGAGGTCTATTTTTCTGAAAGCATTCATATTTTGCCAAGTGTGGGACTCAGGTTATCCCACCTTTTAGAACCATTTTAGCCACTTGTTTTCACACTCTAACTGTAAGCCTGTGTCTTAAAAAAACATTTTCATGTTAATTAAATGCCTCCTATTTAAAATTTCATGCTGTTAAATAATTCTTTTAGATTTAACACTCATATGTTCTGGAAAATAGCTCCGCTGTCATTTATTTCTTACAATTCGTTGAGACCATAAATGGCCATATAAAAATTTCAGTAGCTTCTACTTCTGATAAATACTACTACGCTCCGGCTACAGTTAACATGAAGAAGCTGCTCTTTCTATGACTACCTCAAGGAATGTATAAGCTCATCCTCCACAGTGCAAGCACTGGCAAATGGTTCCAGAAGACTAAAAATAATCACAGCATAATCAAGCCAGGGCTTCACTATCAAACTGCAGACAAGGGTGGAAATCAACTTTCTTGAAAGGGAGATCTTGGCTATATCATGTATAGTTGTGTCTGAAACTTCTTGATTGTGCAAGGTATGCAAATGAAAGATTTTTACAAAATAACTGTGAGCATTTTGTAGGCATTGTGTGCCTGTACTTGAAATAAAGGAGTGAATAACACAAGGATCAGCTTTCAAGAAAATGTTTTGTGTTTAGAGATCATAGGTAGATGAGTAAAGGGACATTTATGGTACAGTATCACGTGTACTGTGATGAGGATTCCAATACACAGAAGAGGGGCCGTTTATCCAATTTGGAGGGGAGATGGTAGTGACTATTTAACAAAGTCTTTCTAGAAGAAAGGACATGTAAACTATGTTCTAAAATATATTAAATAAATAATAGCTCCTTAAGGTGGAGTTTAGGGTGGGAGTAGAGATAGGTCTTAGATTGATCTTTTTTTTTTTTTTTTTTTTGAGACGGAGTCTCGCTGTGTCTCCCAGGCTGGAGTGCAGTGGCACGATCTTGGCTCACTGCAGGCTCCGCCTCCCGGATTCACGCAATTCTCCTTCCTCAGCCTCCCGAGTAGCTGGGACTACGGGCGTCCACCGTCACGCCCGGCTAATTTGTGTTCGTATTTTTAGTAGAGACGGGGTTTCACTATGTTAGCCAGGATGGTCTCGATCTCCTGACCTCGTGATCCGCCTGCCTTGGCCTCCCAAAGTGCTGGGATTACAGGCGTGAGCCACAAATTGATCACTCTTGTCATAAAATGTTCTCTCTCGGAAATTATCTTTGCTCCTAGAAATTGTCTTATCTATAACTGCCTCAAATTGTGTTCTTCACTTTTCCTACTCTTCAGTTTAATTTTATTTTATGAGGCAATGAAGTGGAACGAAGTGGCATAGCAGGAAGTGGAGAAAAGCATGTTCTTGAAGCTCACAAGAGAAACAGTTGGTCTTTTGAGATGGTAAAACACTGGGGAAGAGCGTGAACAGGGCTGTTTCTATTAGTTGCTCAGTTCTAACACATCTTCTATGCGTGGCTTTGAGCAAATGACTTAATCTTTCTGTGCCCAAGTCCCTTTATATAAAATATTACCAATTTCACAAGGTTTCCATGAGTGTTGAGTAAAAAATTTAAAGCATACAAAATATTCAATGTTACCTGTGATGATGATGATGATTCTCATCATCATCATCATCGTCATCATCATCATCATCATCATATTGTTTTATTAGCTTAAAAATTGGGGGTGCACATTAAATGTTGGTGTCTCCATAGGAACATTGTACACCAGGTCTAGCATATTCAATTAAGTGCAGCTAAATTCTCTTTTTAAATTGACAAGGTAGAATGTACTTATTTTCAAAAGCATTGCTTTGAGATAAATATAGCAAACCACGTAGTTCTTGTTTTATTTAGCTAGATGTAAATAAAATATATCTAGGATTTCCATTTCTAAAGCCATAGCACAGTTACCATATGAGACCTATGCACCCTTTGTAAACAAGTATTAAAATACCCGCAATATATAAAGTAAATGTTTTCAAGCAGTAGACAACAGAGAGTGTAAGACTATTTTATTTGAAAGAAGAGAAACACTTTGAGTGAGCTCTGCATTCACCCTGGCTTCTTGCATGGGAATTTTTTTTTTAGACCACAGCACAGAGATGAGGAACCCAGGAAGAAAGCTCGAGTGTCAATGAATGAAACAGGAAGACATAAGAATTCAGATCTTCTGAGCAGGGATAAGTTTATGAGGCAGGATAATAGAAAGGAGAGAGAAGTACAGAGAAGACCCTTAGGGCAGCATGTTATATCCTCTGCTTTTAAGGATGAGATGAGGACAAGGCTATGCATGCTCAAGGTGAGACTTTAAGGCCTGCGCAGCTTCCGGGAGGCTAATGAATGAATGAAGACTTCAGAGGTTGCTCAATTCTGGGAAATATTTCAGTATAGCTGAGCTCATGGGGAGACGCTTACTAAGTAGCAAGTAATCCTGCTCCGGTACAGTTGACAGTCCAGAAAGGTCATCCTTCAAAAGTAAGAGTTACAGACTATAACTAGGCAAAAAATTAAAACAGATACATGCAGAAAGAGCCTAAAATAAAGGCACGTGGTGATTAATTATTCATTTAACTGTATGCCAGAACAAAACACAGCACTTCAAAGAAAGAAACACAATCCAAACATCTTTCAATATAGCAAACAATCATAAATACTAGACATGAGATAACCAGAAACAGATTTTTCATACTTGAGAAATAGAAGCATGTATTCTTCAGCCAAAAGTATAAAAGACAGAGTAGAAACAGACCCTAAAGTGATACAGATGTTGGAATGTGCATATAAAATATTTGAAAAAGATATATATATATATTCAAGCATTTGAAGGAAAAGGTAGTCAAAAAGAGAAAAAAATGGGGGATCTCAGAAAAAGTAAACTGTAAGAAAAGAGTCCTAATGAATTCCCATAAAATAAAATATTAAATATCTGAAGTGAAAAAACTCACAGGATCAACTGAAAGGAAAAATAAAAATATCCATTAACTTGAATTTAGGTTAATAGAAATTGTTCAAACTGAAGCAAAAGAGAAGGAAAGCTAGAATAAAAAATGAGCAGAGACTCAAATACTTGAGGGATCAAGTCAGTTGACATACATACAATTGGATTTTACAAAGGAAAGAGGAGATAGAAAATTTTGAAGAAATATTTGTCTGCAAACTTCCTAAATTTGCTGAAAAAGATGAACTCATGGTGTATCTTAAAAGCTTAGCAAGCCCAAAGAAGGTAACTATGTTAAAACAAAACAACAAATACACCAGGCACAGAGGTTCATGCCTGTAATCCCAGCACTTTGGGAGGCCAAAGAGGGAGAATTGCTTCAACCCAGGGATTCAAGATCAGCCTGGGCAACATAACATGACCACATTTCTACAAAAAATAAAAAAAAGGCAGATGTGGTGGTGCACATCTGTAGTCCTAGTTACTTGGAAGGGTGATGGAGGAGAATTTCTTAAGCCCAGGAGGTTGAGGCTATAATAAGCCATGATTGCATCACTGCATTCTAGCCTGGGCAACAGAAAGAGGTCCTATCTCAAAAACAAAACAAAACAAAACAAAAAAAACAAAAAAACCACACACACAATGAAAAACACAGAAAAAAAAAACCTCACATATGCATATCATAGTAAAACTTCTGAAAACCTAACAAAAACAAGATATCAATATCAAAAATTCCAGCAACCTTATTAGATGAAGGCATGATAAAACACAATAAGTTTAATATGTTTTTAAAAAGTTGTCAACTGGAATCCTATAGCTAGAGAAATTATCCTTTATAAATAGGACTAAATTTGAAATACAGAATTTTCAGACAAAGTTTAAAGAAATAGTTCCCAACAGAAAAAAGCTGTAAGAAATGATTAAGGATGTTCTTCACATTGAAGAGAAATGTTACCAGATAGAAACTCAGGTATACATGAAGAAATGAACAGAACCAGAAACTAGAATGGGAAAATGTAAGTATAAATATATAATATTATTTTTGCTTCATTTTCTTAATATATTTAAACAAAAATGGACTATTTAAAATAAAATGCCAACATTTTAACATATCTATATATAACATCTATGACAAGAAAGGCACAAAGGTTAGGAGAAGTTAATGAAATGATATTGTTTAATACTCTGTTGTTCTTATAATTTACATTTTATGTGAGGTAGTACAGTACTAAATCTAAGTAGTTTATTGGAAATAAGCAATATACTATAATCCCTAAAGCAAATTGGGAAAAATTATACCATCTGACATTAATAGATACTATAGTAATCAAGATAATGTAATTTTTACATAGGATTTTAAAAACTCATATTAATGGAACAGAATAGAATCCAAAAGTAGACTGGTATGTACATGGTAAATTTATTTTTAATAAAGTTTTCAGTGTAGTATAATGGGAAAAAGATTATTGGAATAACCATATTAAACAAACAAATGAACAAAACAATTTTGGTTCATCCCACAACATATTAAAACAGTACTTTGCAATAGATCATAGGTTGAAATGTAAAAGCAAACATTATAAAGGATCAAGATAAAGACGACTGCTTTCACAGCCTTGGGGCACACAAGCATTTTTAGATAGGACACAAAAAGAACAGTTCATATAAAACCAATCCCAAGATCCATAAAAATGCTAGGACCTTGTGTCCAGAGCTTCCTATCAGTGAAGCAGTACCCATATCTGCACTGATCCATTCCCAACTTACCTGCCTATTGTTCCATGGGGGAAAATGGAACAGGTTTTATTCTCTTGCTTGTACTATCAGAGTAAGTGATTAAAGGCTTGATTGTTACTTTCAATATATTTTGCTGAATTTATTGGCTACCGTCAACATCTGACAGCTCAACTCTCTCTCCAGCTCAACTGATCTGACACACAAAAAGGAAAAAAAACAAATAGCAATCATAAGTAGCCATCTAGATCATGGAGACTCTTTTTAAGTTAATTGTTAAGATTGTTATCAATATGAAAACTTGAAATTAAAAGATTATCATAGACAAATCGTTTATTTCCCAAACCCAACTTGGTAAACATTGATTAGGTAGTTAGATGTTCAATTTTGGGGGGTAATGAGAGAGGATCAATAATAGTTTAATATGTAGTAAAGGCCTTGATTTGATAGCAAAACTTTTTTTGATGTATAAAATAAACAAAAAAGTGTAAAAGTAAGTGGTTAGCCTGAAGAAACACTACAAAATGAGCACACGTGTAACTAGTGATAAGGTCCGAATATAGAACAATGTCATCACCCAAGAACTCCTATGCCTTTTCCCATCTTCTAAGTACCATTCTCTTCTTTCTGAAGTTAAGAAATGTCAAGACATGTGACATTATAAATACGGTTTTATTGTTTTTTCACTTTATGTACATAAAACCATGATATGTGTTCTTTTTCTTTCTTTGACTCTTAACATTGTTTACACTCTTCTGCATTAGACTCCTCCAGAATATTTATGCTACTGTTCCCTCTTCATATGTTATTCCAGATATTTTTTCATATCTATGTTATGATTTTTGAAAGATAAAATAAATAAAAATAAAACTTAATGGATCTGATTAACAGCAGATCGAACGTAGCTAAAGAAAAAATTTGTGACTAGAAAGAACAAAAATTTGGTTCTGAAATTTCCATTTCATTTTTGTTCATACTCTTGTTTTCTTCAGTATATTTTGCAATTCTTTGACATATTAATCAGTTTAAAGTCTATGTCTATAACTCTATTATCTGGATTTCTTGCGAGCCTGTATCTATTATTTTGTTTTTGCCACTTGATTAATTGTTAAGGCTTGTCTTGTTATATACTTGGTTATTATGATTTAAATGGCATACATTGCAAATAAAAATATAGCTATAATTTAAGGGTTGTATGAATCCATATTCCCCAAGAGATAATTTCTTTTAGCTTCTGATAGGTTGATAGGCTAGGGAAACGAGCAATTCCATTTAATTTTGATCTAACCAGGAAATAACATTATGCAAGGATGAACTTCAGTCCTTCTAAGGACAAGTCAAATTCCACTTCCCATGTACTCGTGGCATATATCCCTTAGGAATCCTGACTGAATGAGTGGGATGTTTCTAGACTCTTCCTTCTTGAAGCATTGAACTTCAGTTTGTACCATTCTTCTCTTTGGCTTCATGAGTCGACGAAAAGCTCTTAGCAGTTTCTCAGCCTATCAAACACCATATTGGTCTGTTCTTGCATTACTATAAAGAAATACCTGAGACTAGGTAGTTCGTGAAGAAAAGAGGTTTAATTGGCTTACAGTTCTGCAGGCTGTACAGGAAGCATGGTGCAGTCACCTGCTTGGCTTCTAGGGAGGCCTCAGGAAGCTTTTACTCATGGCAGAATGTGAAGTAGGAGCAAGCATCTCACATGGCACAGCTTGAGCAAAAGGTTCCGAAGGTTCCGGGGGAGGGTACCACACACTTTTAAACAACCAGATCTTGGCGAAAACTCACTCACTGTCACAAGGACAGCACCAAGCCATGAGGGATCCTCACCCATGAACCACGTATCTCCCACCAAACCCCACCTCCAACATTGAGGATTACAATTCAACATAAGATTTGAGTGAGGACACAGATCCAAACTATAGGAGATACCATTTTAAAAATCAGCAACTGCCTCAAGGGAAAAACATAAACCTAATGATAAGAAAGCTAGATTAAATTTCCAAAGTGTAACAATATAATACCTGAGATTAAAAATTTACTGCATAGACTAAACTATAGACACAACAGAATAAAAGACCCAACAAAAAATATCCTTCAAAAATGTGTTTCTGTGTCTTTGATCATATTTCTCTTTTTTCAGTGTCCAGGGACATCTAGATGATATAAGTTCCTTCAGATGGGTCCCTGGTGTGAGGGTGTCCTGTATCAGACTGCCTATTGAAGTTCAACCTGTTGTTCAAGACAGGTATGATCCTTTGATGTTGAAGTCACTGAGATTGGGAGTTAGTTTGCTTTTGTGTTTGTTTTTGCTTTTTACTGAAGCTTGTTCTATACTATCAGAACTAATTAAAACATTTTAACTTTGGAAAATCTTTAAATATAATTTTCCTTATAGTTTGTCACATTAATTGGGAAAATACATGGTTTATATAAATATATGTGGAAAATATATGATAGGTTTCATCACACATTCATATTTTAAAAGTCTTAGTAAAGCAGGACTAGGAGAAAGTTATTTAATATTTTGAAAGGTCCTAATAATACTTCTAATAAACATTTTAAATAAAATTTGTATTTTAGAACAGTTTTAGATTTTAAAAAAAATTATGAAGATAGTATGGAGAATATGCCCCAGTTTCCCATATTACTAATATATTACATCAGTGTGGTACATTTGTACAAATAATGAACCAATATTGACATGTTGTTATGAACCAAAATCCATTCTTTTTTTGTTTGTTTGTTTGTTTGTTTGTTTGAGACGGAGTCTGGCTCTGTCACTCCAGGCTGGAGTGCAGCTCACTGCAAGCTCTGCCTCCTGAGTTCACGCCATTCTCCTGCCTTAGCCTCCCAAGTAGCTGGGACTACAGGCGTCTGCCACCACGCCCAGTTAATTTTTTTTTTTGTATTTTTAGTAGAGACGGGGTTTCACTGTGTTCGCCAGGATGGTCTCGATCTCCTGACCTCGTGATCCACCCGCCTCAGCTTCCCAAAGTACTGGGATTACAGGCTTGAGCCACCGTGCCCAGCCCCCTAAAGTCCATTCTTAACTCCGATTTCCTTGTTACCTCGTGCCCTTTTCTGTTCCAGGATCTCATTCAGAATACTACTTTCATTCAGGCTGGAGTGCAGTGGCATGATCTTAGCTTTCTGCAACTTCCGCCTCCTGGGCTCAAGCGATTCTCCTGTCTCAGGCTCCGGAGTAGCTGGGACTACAGGCATGCGCCACAACACCAGGTAATTTTTGTATTTTTAGTAGAGACGGGGTTTTACCATGTTGGCCAGACTGGTCTCGAACTCCGGACCTCAAGTGATCCACCTGCCTCGGCCTCCCAAAGTGCTGGGATTATAGGCATGAGCCACCATGCCAGGCCGATCTTGACAGTTTTAGTGAGTATTGGTCAGACATTTTGTGGAGTATCTCTGTATTGGAATCTAGTTCATGTTTTTTTCATAATAGATAGGATTTTATATTCTTGGGAGAAAAAACATTGATATATACGGTCCCATTTTCATCACCTCAGAGCACAAGCCAAGGCTAATAACATCTTCATCTTAGAAGTGTTTCTTTCACTTGCCTTCTGTATATCACACTCGCTGATTTTTTTTGTATGACTCTAGTAATACTTTATCAGTTTTGTTAAATCCAATTTTCACAAATTTCATAATTTTAGAGCATCTTATGGATCATTTTTTAAGCTTTTATCTACACTTCTTCAGTGATTTCTTCTGGTTTCACAATTTCAATTGCCATCTGCATACTGATGACAAGTAAATTTATATCTCTGATTCAGATTTGTCCACTAAACTTGATAACACTATATATAACTGCATACTTGATATCTTTACTTGGAACATCTCAAAGTTGAAATGCTCAAAATAGAACTGCTTATTATTCTAGTAGAACCTGTTTCACCCACACACAGTCTTCCTTATCATTGTACTTGATCATTCTAGCCCATCCGGGGAAGAAAACACAATCAATCAAAAAAACTTGATTTATCCTTGAAATATTTTATTTGAATCCCACGTCTGAAACATCAGCAAAAATGGTTTTAATTACTTAATTTTTTCCAAAATATAGATAGAACCTGAAAATTTCCCACTATCACACACACTCCCACTATTCTCCAAGGCACCATTAGCTCTCACCCAGGTAACAGTGATAGCCTCCTTTCTCACCCAGGTTACAGTGACAGCCTCCTGCTGTCATTATTGCCTTCCATAGAGTCTCACTGAAACACAGCAGCCAAAGTGATTCTTTGAACGTGTCAATGAGATCGAGTCACTGCTCTGCTAAATACTCTCCAGTGGCTCCTCATCTGATTCAGAGGAAAGCCAGTGGTTTTCAATGGCCTAATATTTTCTGCACAATCCAAGTTCCAGTCAAAACTCTGAGCTCATCCACCACACTGTCACGACACAGTACTTCCAGTTACTCAAATATGCCAGTGTGCTCATGTCTCAGGGTATTACTACTGTTCCCTCTTTTTGAAACACTGTGCCTAAGTGTCATTGTCTCAATTCCTATCCTGGTTTCTTAAACTTAAGAGGAAAAAAATAAGGAAACTCCCTTATGTCCTTCTCAGACTAGTGATCATATTTTAGTTTCCCCAGCCTGTCTCTTCTGCCAGTATTCCATTTTCTGAACTTACTTATGTTTACCCTCTTTATCTTCCTATTAATAGATAATGAGTTTATGAGATGATGAGTCTCTCAGTTCTTACAGCTACTATAATACACTATATAGTTTTTGATACACTGTGGGGACTTTATAAAGGTTTTGTGAATTAACTAGTTAAAGAAAGACAAAAAAAATAAATAGCCTGGACCCCTGCAAGCTTTGACAGCAGCAAGAAATCAGCATCATCTTCAGATTTTAAGTATTTTAGTGTCAACTATTTAAATCAGCTAAATAATACAGTAATAGAATCTATTTTGTTTCTAGTTAGAGTCATGACTGAAAGCACTGCTATTCCCTAAAGGGGAAATTCCCTCATTTGCAGAAATAACAAAAGACTAAAAAATATAATTATGTAAGAATCCTAAAGTAATAAAATACATGGATAGAAGAATCAATTTGTAGGCAACTTTTTTTTTTTAAATATACACTAGTAAGCCAATATGACCTTCAAAAGGTTAACAAAGAAAATAAGTAAGCACTGAACTTCATTTGATGAGTAACATGGCTGGCCTCTAAAAAGTCACCTTTATTATGAGAACAGCAACTGAAAATACCTCAGCAAAGAAATCTCAGGGGATTCTTCCACCAAAGATAGTGGAAACAACCTATTTGGGCCAGGGTTTGGACACGACAAGTTCAAAGTCAGTGAACTGTGGGTAGCATGCAGAAAATAGAGACATTTTTTTGAGAGAAGGTTATAAAAGTTATTCCAAAGAGAGATGTACCTGTCATTGATTTCTTATACTCTAGTACAACAGAAATGAAAGAGTACAGTTTCTCTGTGGAGATGAAAAACAGGAGCTTTCAAGCTGGCCCTTTTACCATTTCTAAAATCCTTCATGAGCAACTGTAATTATTATTGTATTTCTCTTGTTAAAGGGTATTCCGTGAAAGAAACTATTAAAAATTATGAGAATCAGTGCTACTGTTATCTATCATTTTTCCATCTTGTGGACAGTAAGATCTTAATCTTAGAAGACAAGATCTAGAAGTCATTTTACTTGAACTTTAAAATAAACAAACCTATTTATCTATTTTGCCCAATTCTAATGGTGACATTGTATCACACCGTTTGTTAGAGATAAATGAATCTCAATTATCCTGTGAAACTTAAAGACATATATAAAACAGCAACACCAATTCTGATTGCAGTTTATTTAAATAATTTTATTATTTACAAATGCATTCACTTACCTACCCACATAGATATTTATTTTTTTTAAATTGCCATCAAGAACAAGATATGTTGAGTATCCATTTCAACACACAGGACGATTTTATATATCCTTCATGGTTTATTGTAAAAAAAAATGTACTGGTTAAAAAAAAAGTGGGGGAGTTAATTGTCTCTGTTTCTTAGAGATATTAAAGGTAAAATGCATACCCCTTGACTCAGTGTGCTTTGATTTTAAGTCTTGATTATGGGTGGATAGTCAATATAATAAATCCTGTTGGCAATTTCATATCTGTTTTCCACATCATTGCACACAGATAACACAAAGCAGAATGTACTACCAATAACCGCAAGCCAGTCCTTCAAATGTTGACTCTGATCATCTCTCAGAATAAAATTTTATAAATGTTGAAAGTGGAAATATATACAAATAAAATTAGACCCTTTTATTTGTTACAGGCATACTTTAGATAAAGTTGAACATATTTTCATCAAATTGGGAAGATATATTTTGGATATGTAGTTTTTGTAGTGCAGACAAAATTCTTTGGGTACACACTCAAAGGGTAACACCTCCCACCAAGAAAAACAGAAACCTCTTACCATTAAGAAACCTCTGTGAATGCAAATCAGGAGAGATGAACCATTTGTTATATGTACCACGGAGAGGGGTTTCAAATAACACTTTATAATTTAAGAGTTATAAAAGTGCCTGTTCTAAAAAACAAGTGCTGTTTTATGATTGAGCTACTTCTCACATGGGCGAGTCTGTATAGCAAGCCCTCATGTACTAGATTCAGGGAGTTAGATAATTATGCTTCATGATTCACAAGAAAAATAGAGTCTATCTAAAATGAGGTTTTAAAAAGATGAAAGTTTAGTCTGTGTGCATGATTTAAATGTAAAACAATTTTTTTTAACTTCTAGAAAATAGATAATCCCTAAAGATCCTATTGTCCCAGTATATTTTCAGGGCCCAATATTTTAGGTGAGTTCTAATTTTACCTATATTAATACATTTATCTCTATAGGACTATAGTGTTTTGAGATACACACACACATTATGTATCCATTTTAAATAATCATTGAAAAAGGCTATGTTAACATGTAATTTCTTTACATCATCTGGTTAATTAAGGTGTAATTCCATCGTGGCATGTACTCTTTCTCTAAGTTGTATGGTGCTGATAAATTACTTGCTGACTAACAAGTAATTCACGGCAATACAAATATCATATCTTTATACTGTTTACATGAAATGTCTCTGTTTGTCCTTTCTTCCCTCAACATTTCAACAGGCTATATATATATATATATATATATATATATATATTTTTTTTTTTTTTTTTGAGACGGAGTCTCACACTGTCACCTGGGCTGGAGTGCAATGGCATAATCTCGGTTAACTGCAACCTCCACCTCCCGGGTTCAAGCAATTCTCCTGCCTCAGCCTCCCAAGTAGCTGGGATTATAGGCGTGCACCACCACGCCTATAATATTTTGTATTTTTAGTAGAGATGAGGCTAATATTTTGTATTTTTAGTAGAGATGGGGTTTCACTGTGTTGACCAGACTTGTCTGGAACTCCTGACCTTGTGATCCACCCACCTCGGCTCCCCAAAGTGCTGGGATTACAGGCATGAGCCACTGCACCCGGCCTCAACAGGCTATGATTTAAATGGAGTAATCCAACGATAAGAGGGGAGAAAAAAAAGTTCAGTTTAGATTCCAGATGTAAGAATCAATGTTTAGATCCACTTCTTCAAAGTGCTACTTAAGTCAAATAAGAAGCAAATATATCTTCGAGGTCAAAAATAAAAGAAAAAATATATGTTGTATGAATTGAAGGAGATTCTGATGAAATTCAAGCATTTCATTCCTGGTGTATTAGTTTACTAGGGCTGATGAAACAAAACCTCACCAACTGGGTGGTTTAAACAACAGAAATTTATTTCCTCACATTTCCTTAGCTAGAAGACAGAGATGACAATGTTGGTAGGGTTGGTTTCTTCTGAAGCCTTTCTTTGTGGTTTGTAGATGGCAATCTTCTCTCTGGGCCTTCAGAGGACCTTCCTTCTGTATCTGTTATCTGTCTATATCGAAATATTCTCTCCTTATAAGGACATCAGTCATGTAGGATTAGGACTTAACCCTAAGGACCTCATTTTAACTTAATTGTCTCTTTATAGACCCTATCTCTAAATACAGTCATATCTGGGGTACTGAGGGTTGGGACTTGTATTAGCCTATTTTCATACTGCTATAAAGAACTGCCCAAGACTGTGTAATTTATGAAGGAAAGAAGTTTAACTGACTCAGAGTTCAGTATGGCTGGAGAGGCCTCAGGAAACACACAATCATGGCAGAAGGCAAACGGGTTTTTTGATATATTACTAGGTCCTGGTAAATACAAAACACACAGGACACCAAACGACCATGGAGCTATATTTGATCATTAAAATCTGGTCCTGATTGACCCATGGTGGTATGCAGAATAGTGCCCCACCCACCCACCCAAAGATGTTCATGCCGTAACTTTGGTACCCGTGAATGTTTTTCCTTATGTAGATAGAGGGATTTCACATATATGGTTTCAATTACAGAACTTGAGATGGGGACACTATCCTAAAATATCGTAGTGGGCCCAATCTAATCATGAGTTCCCAAAAGTGCAGGGCCTTTCCAGGCTGTGGCCAGAATGACATATTATGTTGGAACAACGCTCAGTGAGTTGTGACCTCAGTGCACTGAGGATAGAGAAGATGGTCAGGAGCAAAAAAGCATGGGAGGCCTCTAAAAGCCAGAAAAGGCAAGAGTACAAATAATCCTTTACAGCCTTCAGATAGAATGCAGCCCTGATGGCAGCTTGATTTTAGCTCTTGTCAGAATTCTGACCTGCTAAAACGTAAGATATCACATTTGTTTTGTTTTATGCTACTGAGTTTGTAGTACTTTGTTATGGCAACAGTGAAAATCAAAGAAAGATTTTCATGTGGGGATGGAGTGCTGCTGTACCAAATACCTAAAATTGTAGAAGTAATTCTGAAATTGGCAGTAAGTAGAGGCTGGGTGAATTTTGAGAAGAAGGACAGAGAAAGCACAGATTACCTTAAATATCCTGTTAGTAGAAACAGGGATGTTAACAATTCTACCAGTGAGTACTCAGGCGGAAGTGAGGAACATGGTAAGGGCAACATAAATCTTCTTAGAGAATACAGTCAGCCCTGCATATCCAAGGGACCCACATCCATAATTCAACCAACACCAGATTTAAAATATTTTTAAAAAGTTAAAAATAACAATATGACAATAAAAATAAAACAAATAGAATAATACAGTATAACAACTATTTACATAGCATTTACATTGTATCAAGTATTATAAATAGTCTAGAGATTATTACTGTATACAGGAAGATATGCATAGGTTATATGCAAATACTACACCATTTTATGTAGAGTACTTGAGCATTAACAGATTTAAGTATCTGTGTGGGGTCCTGGAACCAATCACCTGCTATGACTGAGGAACAACACTACCTAAATTTTTGTGAACAAAATATGAGTAAAAGTACAAACATTAAAGTCACTGTTGGTGAGGGCTTAGAGAAAGAAAAAGAGGAACATGCAACTAGAAATTGGAACAAAAAGGATTCTTGTTTCATAATGGCAGAAAGCTAAGTGTAATTGTTTCCTGCAGTCATTTGAAAACCAAAACTTGTAAATGGCAAAAATGAACAGTAAGCTGAGAAAATTTTTGAGGAAAGTGTTGAAGGTACAGCCTGGTTTCTTTATGCCACTTATAGTAAAATGCAAAAGGAAAGAGATAAATTAAGGGATGAACTGTTTAATTAAAAGAAACACTGCACTCCAGCCTGGGTGGCAGAGCGAGACTCTGTCTCAAGAAAAAAAAAGAAAGAAAAAAAAAGAAAAGAAAAAAGAAACCAAGGCTAGAAGATTTGGGAAATTATCAGTCTATCCATATTGCAAAATATGCTACATTTCACTATCATAAAATGTGCTTTAGAAGAAAAAGCCAAGGACGTGCCTGTAAAACCTCTGCTAATACCTCAGAAAGATTAAAAGTTTAAAGTATTCAGACACATAAAGGCTCTTTAATATGATCCACAATGTGATTATCCCATCCTCTCAATAAAATTACAGAGCGTCTAGGGAGTTTAAGGGTGTTGTCCTTCAGCCATTGCAGCAAGAGCCAATAAAGCATATGGAATTATACCACATTGTATGCATGTATCAAACTATCACAAATACCCCTTAAATATGTACAAATGTTATGCATCAATGAACAAACAACAAAAAAATGTGTTATTTAGGCCATTTAGTTTCTGGGGATTTCTTATGACAACAATAGAAAGCTACTATGTTCACCGAGTCATAAGATTGGATGTGTCCGACAATAACCCAACTCATCAAGGCTCATATAGTTTCCTTCTTCTTATGGAAGAAGTACACCCACTGGGATTAAGCACAAGCAGGATCAGAGTGCACAAGAAAGCTGCATGAATAGATATCCCTCACTGCTCTGTCACCCACCACTATTCTTCTCAGCTTGCAACCGTAACTGTACAGAAAATCTGTACAGCTAGCTGAAGGAGGAGCTTTGGTTCACACGTGGGTTAGCTTTGTAGGTGGTGTAAGATAAAAAGTGAAATGCGTCTGTACTATGCAAGCACTACAGAGGTTGCCTTTAAGCACAACCATAAGAGAAAATGCTCTCAATGCCTAGAGCTTCAGGCAGTGCACCTGATCTGTCACTATGGGTGAAAAGATGAGTTATTTGATGTTATTATATATAGCTTATGCACCATGGTTAATTTCCTGACCAGCTGGTCAAATGTGAAAGATAAAGGTTGTAAGATCAGAAATAATGAGTTCTAGTGACAGAGGCATGTAAATGGACACATGGCAGTAGACACAAAGTGTGGTGATTTTTATCGGATATTAGTACTCCCCATAGGACATCTTCCATGTTTAGGAAGAGGCCCTAAACAACAAAGTAGCTAAAAAGGTCTGGCCTGTTATCTTTAGCCAGTTTTTTACACCAGCCATGGCAAAATTGCCACACGAGTGCATAAACATAGTGGCTGCAGTGGCAGAGACAGAGGCTGCTTATTGGCACAGCATAATAGACTTCTACTTACCAAGCCTAATCTAGCTACTGTCACATTGAAATGTCCAACCTGCCAGCCACAGACGACAAAGTGAGTGCGTAACAGAACATCATTGTTTAAGGAGACCAGCTGGCCACTTGGTTGCAAGTTGATTATATCCCATCTAGAAGTACTAGCTGTTACACACATACTTCAGCTATAATACGATATTATCTTAAAAATGTAATCCTGAAAAAGAATAGTTAAACAAAATGAAGTCTGGAATACATCTCTATAAAGATAAATTCAATTTACTTAGAGAAAATAATAACACAAGTTTTATGGTAATGTACAAATAAAAATAAATCTATGTTTTCTCATAAGGGTAAGAGAATGGGAAACAAAACATGGAGAAAAGATATACTAAAAAAAGTTGATCAAGTATCAATGATAGTGTGGCATGAAGAGTGGAGGGTGATCAACTCAACCCTTTGCATATATGGTTCAAATTAGTGTTTAAAAATGGTATGTCTAACTAAAATTTGAAATTAATATTTGATCTTTTATGTATATATTTCTTGTTGGATTAAATTACAGAATAAAAAGGCAAATACATTAATGATTTAAGACATAAAGAACTAGGAAATGTAGCCAGGTGCTGTGGCTCATGTCTGTAATCCCAGCATTTTGAGAGGTGGAGACAGGTGCAGAGGGGAGCCTATTTTTTGTTAGAGATGGGTTGTTGCCATGTTGCCTAGGCTGGCTTGAGCTCCTGGGCAACAGGAGCTATCTTAAAAATATACTTCTGAGTAAAAGAATAGTTAAACAAAATAAAGTCTCTAAAAAAAAAAAAATGAAGTCTCTACAAAACACTGTCTCTGCAAAAAATACAAAAAAAATTAGCCAGGCCTCATGGTGCATGCCTATATTCCTGGAAGGATTCACTGAGCCTCGTAGGTTAGGGCTGCAGTGAGCTGTGATGACGCCACTCACTCCATCTTGGCTGACAGAGAGGTGCTGTCAGGAAGGAAGGAAGGAAGGAAGGAAGGAAGGAAGGAAGGAAGGAAGGAAGGAAAGAAAGAAGGAAAGAAGGAAGGAGGGAAGGAAGGAAAGAAGGAAGGGAAGGGAAAATGATTTTTTTAAAATCACAAAGCCTAATTTTTATAGCTTTAGGTTTATTAATTTATTTCATGAGGTCACATTAAATATCATAACCATATCTGTTCATTAATTTTGAAATCTCACTTATTAAAAGGATAATTATTCATTTAAAGTGGTATTTCCTCAAAGGTTTGTAAAGATTAAATGAATTATTATGTAAAGTATTTAGAAAAGGATAAGCTATGAAAACCATATAGAAGTGTTAGTTATCATTATTAGTGCACTAAAGCACAGTAAATTATAAAACAAATATAAAGTGGACATCTAAAGAAAACAAATGACACGTATTTATTGCAAAAATATATTTATTCATGTTTTTAGTTTAGAAAAGCATACATAGTTTTTAGTAGTGTGTATTTTTGTTATGAAAATAGCTTTCCTGCTTTGTGATAGATCTTGCTTAGATTGGATATATAGTATCTTTCTACTAAGTATTTTTAATATGTATGCTAAATCATCAGCATTAAACCAAGAGTGATTATCTTTCAAAATCAGGCATGTCATCCATACTCCAATTTACAATAACCTTCAACTCCTTGGCTCCCACCCTAAAGGGTTTCCATCCATATGAAAAGATTTGGCCATATAAACCCCAAACAGTCTCCATCCATATGAGAAGATTTCGCCGTGTAATTTGTCATTCACATTAGAGCACTTTTGAGAATCCATAAATATACCTTGAAAAAGACATAGTCCACGACTATTCCAGTTAGAATAGGTCCGACAGTCACAAATATAGGCATAGAGTACACATTCTTTCCTGAGAATGACCCTAAATCTACATTAGTTAGCATCACTTTCTTGTAAACACTATGCTCTGAGAAACTAGAGCTTGACTCCACTTTGAATCCTTGCCTTTCTCTCCAGTTTTAATGCCACCACATTAATATGGGTGATCACTGCCACAGCCCCTAACTGTTCCTGCTTCTTTCCCCCTTCTTCCCACTGCATTATCCACACAACAGCAAAATCACACAAGTCAAGAGATCCTGTCACTGCCCATTAAACATGCCTCAAAGACTTCATTTGCCTTAAAACAAAATGCAAAACTCTTAATCATGTTTCACAAAGCCTCACATGACCTGGTCCTTGACTATGGCTCCAATGTGACTCTCATTTGGAAGGCATTATTTACCTTTCTTCTTTAAATCCCTTCAACTCACCAGCCTGTTGTCAAACTCAGAATCTATAGGACACCAAAGGGGAAACAGAAGGAAGCGCATAACAAGCATGAGACTTTAATGTGTCTGTCTTGCTCAGGCAGATGAAGAAGGCAATAAATCAGTAAGGCTATAGAGGAACCGAAAAGTACATGCAATATGGTACTTTTAACTCTGAGTTCCAATACTAAGGAATATAGTTTATTTTCAAAAACACATACAACATTTATAAAACCTAACCACACATTAAAACAAGGACAATCTTAACTCAGAATATAAACCACTAATTATACACACATGTTAATTTGGCCACAATGAAATTAAGTCAAAAATTAATAGTAATGTCAAAAAACAAATTGCCTCTTCTACCAGGAAACATAAAACGAACAACCACCACTACAAAATATGATTTAAAAATATATGGGGTCAAAGGTGAAATATACACAGAAATTGAAGAATTGTTATAAATTCACAATGATATCTTGATGTATCAAACTCTATACAACATAACCAAAGCTATGTTCAGAGAAAAGTTCGTAGCCTTAACACAGCTATCAATAAATCATAAATGAAATTGACACCTGCTTCCAAAAAGATAAAACTAAAAAAAGAAACAACCTAAAATAAAGAACATCAAAAAAATCAACAGAGATATAAGCCAAACTTAGTGTGTTAGAAAAAAAGTAACAAAATAAATAAAGTATGCCTTGAAAAACAGCAAAAATACAGGATTAAATAACCTTATTTTTTAAAAAAGAGAAAAACACAAATACCAAAACAATAAATGAAGACAATTTATTAAAAATCATTTTTGCAAATGTATTTTGAAACCTGAGTCACATTGGTAATTTTACAAGAAAATAAACTGTGTATAAGTAGCATATCAAAAGTAAGTGAAGAGGCAGTTTTTAGCACAGTGACAAAGAAGAAATTAACCTTAGTTGAGTTAAGAAAATTTAAATTACTACTTTCCTTAGAAAATAGAGCGATTACTCAAGGGAAAAAAAAAGGCCCATTACAAAAATTTCCCAGATCTATATGAATTCACAGGGGGCTTTTAGAAACAGAGAGTCCTAAATTTATTTTAAACAATACCCAAGAATAAAAAAAAATTCTCTACTCTGTTTTCAAAAAGAAAAACTTTAAGGAAACTTCTGAAGTAATTTTTAAAAAGAAGGTGAGAAAATGACTTCAAGACCTGAAAAAGATGACACAGTATATTACAATTACAGGCCAATTTCACTTATGAATAGAAATAAAAAATTTAAATACAGAATTATTAAATATAATTCAACAGCACTTTTTAACTTTGTATTGTAGGAAAAAACTTCTAGGGGAATTGGATGTGAAAAGTGTCTCTGGTCCTATGATCACAAAGATTTGCAGCAAGGTCAAGACACAGAAGTAACAAATGCTTCCAGCCTCAGCAAATGGTGCCCCATCTTCTGCATGGGGATACCCATTATTCCAAGCCTGTTTTCGGGGAAAGTGATAGACGATGGTGGTGCCCAGGGTGCAGGGAACAAAGGGAACTGGACAGATGGAAGATACGCATTGGGGTTATAAAATACAATTCTGCAGAGGTCCTTTTCCCCAGACACAACCTAGAAAATGGCAATGAAAAAGATAAGGAAAATTAAAGAGATGAAATCCAAGATCATTAGAAAGCTGTACATACTGATACAGACACCCAGGAACCTCAGAATCACAGGATACAAAGGGAGAAAAGCAGTAATTGACCAGCTAAGACTCAACTAAGCAGGACAGCAGAGTAAAATCAGGCTCAAGTGCTAAATTCTGGCAGGTAGATCAGATAATCTGAATTATTGGTATTGTGTATGTGGTATAGGGTGGATTGTGTGATTGATTGATTGTTATCTGTATAATTCTCCTTTTGGTAATTACATTGAGTTGTTTTTTTTTTTTAAGTTTTTTTTTTTTTTCTCAATACCACCTCTTAAGGTTTTAAAAACTGTTTCATATCTGATTAAGTAAAAATTTTCAATAACTGCATTGGTAAATTGCTAATAAAAATTAAATGTAACTTTAAACAGTCAATAAGCTATAAGTGCCTCTTAATAAAAGTACTGTATAATAGTTTTTAAAAATTCTATGGCTGTCAAATAGATGAATGTTTGATCATGTTTTTTAAAGAAGAAAGTTGAATCAATTGTTCAATGTAGCTATAGCCTTGAAATGAGAATGTATTACGTTTTTTCTTTTACTAAAAGGGATCTCCTCATGATAATTATTATCCCCAAACATCCCTTAGAGTCTTTATTTTTTATTTTATTTTTATTTTTTGGGACAGAGTTTCGCTCTGTCACCCAGGCTGGAATGCAGTGGTGCGATCTCAGCTCACCGCAACCTCTGCCTCCTGGGTTCAAGCAATCCTCATGCCTCAGCCTCCCGAGTAGCTGGGAATACAGGCGCCTGCCACCACACCCAGCTCATTTTTGTATTTTTAGTAGAGACAGGGTTTCATCATGTCGGCCAGGCTGGTCTTGAACTCCTGACCTCAAATGATCTGCCCAAAATGCTGGGATTACAGGCATGAGCCACCACACCCTGCCTCCTTAGGGTCTTTAAAGAGGATGGCATTGATAGTTATGGCAAGTCAACTTTTTTCACCACTTGACTTAGGAAACAACTTTATATATCATCAAGAAACCTGATTTGTTGAAATGTACAGGCTCCTTCTCATCTTAGAATCATTGGATTACCTTGTTATTCATAGTTCTCCCTTAATTGTAGAAATCTTATGCTCTCTTAATACCACCAGTGGAATCATGAAGGCATCTAAAGGTAAATAGCTACACACCCTGTGCTTGCTCACCTATTCTGCATTACTTGTCTGCAGTAGGGAAACTAGGAGAGTAGTATCTGAGCATATTTCCTGAGCACTTAAATGCTTATTTTGAGGGTTTTCTTCCTCTCTGAACCCTGGAAATAATGTATGGATAACTTCCATTGTTGTCATGAACACTTCCTTTCCTTGTTTCCTTTCAATAGAGGTCTTTCTTATACTGAAATTCCTTTGTGCTTTGGGAAGTCATTCACTTTCTTTAACCCATAATCACCATATTCTAGTGTGCTTTGGTCTTAGTCAATTCTTGGCACATTGACAATTTTTTATACAAAATATCACCATCCAGAATCCAATTTATTTTCAACATATATAACTGTGATTATTATGGATTGGTGAATAAGAGATTGTAAGAAATTGTTTAATCTGTATTTGATTACAAATTATCAATCCATCTCAAATAAGCATAACTTTCTTATGAAATTCAAAAAGAAAATCAGAGGATAAAGCATATTTTTATAACTGGCATGTTAATCATTTTATTATCAAAATATAAATATTTTAAATGAAAAAAAACTGTTTGCAAACTTTGCCACTGTATATAAACCAGTCCACACACATGAAATTTACCTTTTATGAATGTATGTGTATTTTATGTATGTGCATTTATCTTAATAAATATATAAAGCCACATTTGCAGCCTTATTATAAATAAATTTGGAAGATAAAGTCTGTAAGAATAGTCATTAAAATTATCATGTTAAAGTTCTGCTTTCATCAAATTTCATGATATAAGATACATAACTCAAATAGATTAGATTTAAAAATTACTATTTCTAAAATTTTTAAAGAAACGCAAATTAACTATGTGGAAAATTATGAACACACAAACACACACACATACATATGCGCACATACACACATACTTGGGAAAATCACATCTCTCCCACTATAAAAAAAAACTGTCTTTTTTACAGGTAGATTTCTACATTTAAGAATCGATGGAAATTTTTTTCTCACCTCCTGACAGGCTTTTAAGATCATAACACATGGTAATTTTTTATGTCAACAGTAAAACTGCAAAGAAAATAAGAAGCAAAAAAAGATGAAAGAGTTTCTTCCTAGGCCAAGTATTTCTACCTGTCTGAGAGGAAAGTTGATAAATCATTTAATTAGGTGTTGTTTATGCCTTATTAATTAGATGTTAAACAAAGTCTCAGTTTATATTTTCATCCTACACAAATCTGGAAGAACAGGACAGTTTGATATGATAATATACTAACAATATCAAAAATATTAAACTATACCAATAGAATAAAACAACTAATACACCTCAAACTATTCAAATTCTTCTAAATTTCTTTTCTTAGAATTTGTTTCTATTTTCTTTTTTTTTCTAAGTAGGAAACCAAGTGAAACAACATGTCCTTAATGAAGTGTGTGTCTAAAACCATTCAGTTTCTGTTTCTAAGCATGATACAGCAACAGAGACCAGACTTGTCTTGAAGCTTTAAAAAGAAGTAGACAAATTTATTACACAAAAAAATTACAGATAGAGTGCAAAAGCAATGCAGGACTGTGTTCTCTGAGTGTTGGGAGGTGGTAATTAAGCAAAGTCCTAAAATTACTTCTGCTTGTGGATCACTCATAAACAGTTTTCAGAATGCTGTACGGTGGGGGGAAACTCAAACCAAGCCTGGGGTTCTCTCTGGATTAAGGAGACAGATATCTGAGATTAGGGAGAATAAGGCAGTCAGTATTTTTGAAGCAGAGTACTAGAGAACAGGGCAGTGAACAGAAACTCTGGAGAACTGCAGGGGATGCCGTTGAGTGCTCAGAGAAGGCCTGAAGAAGCGACACTTGGGCATAAATCTAAATGTGAAGAAAGCAGGATTCTTAAGATCAAAGAAAGAACATTTGAAGCTTATGGATGAACAAGAGTGAAAATCTAACATAGAAAAATCTGGAATATCTGAGGTTAAAAAATTACAAAAGTATCATAGGCAGTAAAGAAAAGATTGATAAGAAATGGATCAAGTAAGCAGGGGACAGATGTTGCATGACTTTCAGCCTTGGTTATAGTTTTCAATTTTGTCACAAATGTCTTGATCAACTATTGAAGGAGACTGACATCATCTACTCTGTACTTGAGAATAATCACACTGACTGTCCAATAGTGGATGCATTGCAGTAGCGCAAGAGTAATGACTGTGAGATGAGTTAGAGTTTTAGGTAGTCCTGATGAGGTCTTATGATGGTGGTTGTAGAGAAGCTGAAGAAAAGTAGTAATCATCGGAACATGTTTTGGCAGTAAAGTCAAAATGTTTATTGATGGTATATGAAGAAAAGGGAGGAATTTAAAATAATTCCTAGATTTTTGTCTGATTCAAAAGAATAGATTTTGTTGACATACAGTAAGATGAGAAAGGCTTTCAGATAGCTAAGATTTATCACCAATTGGAAGGTGTCTAAATTAGGAGTAGCAATCTAGGAGATATCAGTATGTAGTTGGTGATTAGATACACAGAAAAGAGCGAGTTCATATAGAAAGAGAATAGAAAGTGAAAACAGAAGACTGTCAAAGTAAGACCCCTGGAATACTCTAATATTTTTAAACGAAGTCTGCAAATAAGGCTGAGAAAGATAGACAGTGAGATCAAGGTGAATTTTAGAAAGTGGTATTTCCCCAAAACAAAAAATACATAGTAAATACTAATAAGAAAGAGGATCAAGTCTATCACAACTAAAGCTACTGAATGGTAGAGTAAAAGAAAAAGAGAAATTAATCAACACTCTTTGATCACCTTAATAGCAATACAGTGGGGTTGTAGAGACATACAACCAGAATAAAATGAGAAAAGCATAGCCATGAACAAGCAGAAAATACAAAAGAATGAGTTTAGACTAGTATGTCCGAAAAAGGTGGAAAGCATGGAATAAACTTATCTTTAAATGTTAGTTACATTTTCCAATAATTTCCAATATTTTAACTTGTTAATTACTTTATTTCTTATAATATTGTTTTTAGCTTCCAGACACCTTTTAAATTGTGGCACCTCTAAATTTAAAACCAACATTTCAGTTGTTTATTGAAATAGAATGTAATAGATATACTATATGTCTACTCTTTAGAGATTTTGCGGGCTTTCTGTAGCATATCTACTTTCAGATACCCTGCATTTTGAGAAGTTACTCTGTAAAGCAGACAAGAAACTTTTGGATCGGGCAGCATTTGGATCAGATATGGAAATGAAAGAAGTTTCTTCTTGATTTTTTTACATCATTTTTTATTTTTTATCCCCGAGTGGATAAAATAACTGCACTTGAATTCATTCCTTAAGGATACAGATAGTAATATAGAGAAAAAGAGTTATATTGCCAGAACTTAATTCAAAAGGCAAGAGTAAAAGGAAAAAGGGGTATTGGTAGTGAGGGAGGGCTTAGCTCTTAAAGGAAACAGGGAAGTATCCTCCACTTTAACATGAAGAAAATATATGGTCACAAATTTAGCTATGTTGATAAAACTGATGGTGGGTTAATGAGATACTTCTCTCAATATGGCATCAATATTCTTATGACTTTTATGTTGGTGTCACCATATGACAGGGAGTGGAAGTAAGTAAGGATTTGACTCAGGAAATTATGAGTATGCTACCTGACACAGAGTATGATGGTTAATACTGAATGTCATCTTGATTGGATTGAAGGATGCAAAGTATTGTTTCTGGGTGTGTCTGTAAGGGTATTGCCAAAGGAGATTAACATTTGAGTCAGTGGACTGGGAAAGGCAGATCAACCCTCAATATGAGTGGGCACCATCCAATCAGCTACCAGCATGGCTAGAATAAAGCAGGCAGAAGAGGTGCAGAGATTAGACTGGCTTAGCCTCCCAGCCGACTTCTTACTCCCATGCTTGATGCTTCCTGACCTCGAACATCGAACTCCAGGTTCTTAGGCTTTGGGACTCAGACTGGCTTCCTTGTTCCTCAGCTTGCAGATGGACTATTGAGGGACCTTGTGATCATGTGAGTTAATACTATTTAATAAACTCCCCTCTATATATACATCTATTCCATTAATTCTATCCCTCCAGAGAACCCTGACTAATACAGGGAGGAATTGGTTTATGTATAGGGAAGAATGGTAGTATTGACTGGCATTATTGAGTTTGTATTTGATATTCGTGACCACTAATTAGAAAGGAATTCAGTCATCACTCTTGCATAGTTTTTTTTTTCCTACAATATTCAAACATATAGATCCAGGAAAGTGATACAAAGGTAACTTAGTAAAGCCATAATTGGAATTTTTTTAAGGCAAGTAATTTGGAAAACAAAGGTAAACGAGTTAAGGGAACTCAACAAGAACATTAAGTTGTTGAAACATTGAAGTTACATGTAGAAGAAGGAAAGTGATTAGTAGACTAAAACATAATTAATATGAACAAGAAAATAAAATAACTTTTGATAAGTCAGATAATTCTTGGTTAAGACAAAACACAGCATGTGAACTGATAGATGGAGATGGTGAATAGGGAGTGGGATGTTTGAAAATGGGTTTAGATTTTTGTGATGACAAATTCTGGTGCCAGACTATGGAAATGATGGCTGAGGTAAAATTAAAAATAAAAAAAAACAAGAAAAGAAAAAAAAATCACTGTTGGAGCTAAAGAGTATATGAACAGGGGGATCAGAGTTTTGGGTGTATCTAACATTTACCTGGATACTGAAACAGCCAACAAAGAATAGGCAGACAAGTGAGGAGGAAGACAATGAATCAAGTGATGAAAAAAATGGGAGGAGTGGGCTGGGCGTCAGTAGTAACTGCAACTAGGAAGAAGTGGGAAAGTCTGACTGCATATATATCATAGAGCTTGAGCTTCTGAGGAAGTACAAAGAAGAGTTTGATCAGCATCAGCACACAAGGAGTACATTGACCTTGCGTAAGTGGAGGGTGGCAGAAAAAAACAGCTTGCACTTGTAAGGTCTTTGGGGAAAATCAGTGTTAATAGGAGCCAACCAGGTTTCACAGAGCAAGAAGATAAAGGAAACCTGCAGAGAAAACAGCGTATTGATCACCGCATAAATGCTGCTATTTCGAGGATGAAATATTTACGTAGGGCCATATATTTGACAAGTAATCTCAATGTTTATTAAATATACTTTATTAAATCCACACTAATCTCTCTTTTTCATTCAAATAAAGGTTCCTCACTATTGATTAAAAATAATTACTTACATAAATAACTAAATAAACTGATTGTTTCCTGAATTACCTAGTCAGTTGAGATAATTTCCAAAAGAAGTTGTTATAAAACAAGTTGGTAGTTAGTACAATTCTCATGTAACATAACCAGAATGAATTTTGTACTGGATGTTTCATACATGAAAGTAAAATCTAGGCAAGAGAACCAGAATGCTATAACCATACAAGCCATCATATAAGAAAGCACATCTATTCAGTGTAGAAAACTCATAATGGGAATACTTTAAATCTGCCCATTTCCAAGCTAACATTCCACTCTGCCCTCAGGAGCCCAGCCTGTTATCAGCAGGCTATCCTCTGTAAGTTTATTTCATGTGCTTCCTTTGAATGAAAGTCATTTTTTACTCACCTTCTCCAGTTTTTCTCTTCCCATCATCTATTAAGCCCTCTCTAGGACACTGAAGAAATGCTTATTGCCAAACCCGGTTTTCAATTCTCTTCCACATCCAACTATATAGCTCTTCATTGAGAGATCAGTTGGCAAAGATGAACACTCCATTCGTAAAATGCTTTCTTTGCTTGGCCTCCAGTATATCACCCTATTTTTAATTCTACATCTAGATCTGTGGCTGTTATTCCTTAATCTGTTTTACCAATTCTTCCTCATCTTTATGAACTTAAATGTTGGACTTCCTTCCACTGTTTACTTTCTAAGTCATTTTGTCTAATCTCTAGTATTACATACCCTAATATTCATATTCCTGTATCCAATAGATTCTTACAAAATAAATAAATTTTGCCCATCTTATTGCCTTCCACATCGTAGTGAATAGTAATTCATTTTTTCTAGTTTCTCAGGCAATACATCTTTATTATACACCTTGTATCCAATCTACCAATAACTTTTTATTGGACATATCTACATATTACATACAGAATCCTACCAAATATTCTCTAATGTTCAGTTTCTAGCCATTGTTACTTCTAACTATTAAAATAATAGTGACATAAAATGGTATCCTCAAGAATTTGTTGTCCCTTTATACAACTTTACTTTCAATACAAGGCTTATCACTAAGTCTTGTATCTTACATCTTAGTATCTTACCTCTTACATCTTAGTAACTTGTATCTTACAACTTAGTATTTTACATCTTAGTATCTTACCTTATCTTACATCTTAGTAACTTATATCTTAGTATCTTGCCTTATCTTGATAAGTATCTTGTATTTCAGCAGAGGTCTGAGGGAAGTAAAGAAGCAAGCCATGACTATCTTGACTATATAACCATCGCGTTTTCTGTTGTGGTTGTTGTTACTCAGGAGTAAATTATGAGAACATGGTTTCAAAGGACATTTTGTGAAAAGGTGGTATGTCTCAGAATGATCCATAGCCAAGGTTCTTATCTCTGGTAAGGATATTCCTTCCTTACTTACTTAGTCATTACTTACTAACCTACTTAGTCACTATTCCCTGAATATGGTATATATTGCATCATCATAATCATGGGTTTTGGAGAATTTCATGCAATGAGTTAGTAAATGCAAAAACACGTACAGTTCTTGATTCATATTAGCTAAATTGAGTGTTGCCATAAGAGCTGTTCTATTTTCATTAAAGCAAATATTTACATATATTTTTTGTGAATATAATTGTATTTTAAAGAATGAACAACTGGAATTCAGGATCAGAATTTATAAGATACATTCATCAAAGCTGTCATTGCATTTGATGCTGCCTCACAGCAGGACAAGCAAGTTGAAGAACTACATTGAATTTCTATTGAGTTATTGCTATCATTATATGGTTATCCCCAGGATGACACAATTCAATTATAGCAGCCATTGTATGACTTGTGTATTCAGTTGATGTAACCTCATAAATTTACTAAATGCCAAAATGAGGGCTCTTGTTTTTCCAGTGTGTTTATCAAACAATGAGTTCATATTGTTGGCTCTAAAAACCTTGCTTTAAAGTAATTAAAAGCAGTACTTATGTCACCCAAGGGCAATTGCTGCTTATTTATTTATTGTTTTATAATTTACCTTCATTAGTTCAGAGTGAGGGGGCTAACTATAGAACAAGTGTCAGGTTATTAGGATGTTATGACTACCGACCATTTGAACTCACATATTCAGTGAAGTGCAAATTTCAACATTTAAATAGTATACCCATTTAAAAGTTATTAAGAGAAGTTGTGTAGACCACAAATAAAAGAAAAGCACACAACTAAATTTGGTCAAACTTATTTTATGCTTATTTTGTTTTTTTTTTTTTCAATTATATATTCTGTGGGTACATGGGCAGGCTTGTTACCTGGATAAACTATGAAACGATAAAGTTTGGACTTCCAGTGAACACATCAAACAAAATATGAACATTATACCAAATAGGTAATTTTTCAACACTCACTCTATGCTCACTCTCCGCTGTTTTGGAATCCCCATGTCTGTCATTGCCACCTTTATGCCCGTGTGTACCCATTGTTTATTTCCCACATATAAGTGAGAATATACAATATGTAATTTTTTTGCTTTTGAGTTATTTCACTTAGGATAATGGCCTCCAGCTCAATATATGTTGCTGTAAAAGACATAATTTCATTCTTTTTTATGGTGCATAGTATTCTAGGATGTATATACTATATCACACTTTATCCAATTATTTGTTGATGGATAATTAAATTGATTCCATGTTTTTACTATTGTGAATAGTGTCACAATAAATATATGAGTGTAGGTGTATTTTTTATATAATAATTCATTTCCCTTGGGTAGATCCTCAATAGTGGGATTGCTAGGTTGAATGCTGGCTCTATTTTTAGTTCTTCGAGAAACCTCCATGTTGTTTTTCATAGAGTTTGCACTAATCTACATTTCCAACAACAGTGGATAAGTATTTTCTTTCATCTGCATTCTCATCAACATCTGTTGTTTATTGACTATTAAATAAAAGTCATTCTGATTTGTAGAAAATGGTATCTCATTGTGCTTTAATTTGGATTTCTCTAATGTTTTGTGATACTGAGCCTTTTTTAATATGTTTGTTTTGTTGGCTGGCCACTGTATGTCTTTTGAGAAATGTCTGTTCATGTCCTTTTCCCACATTTTAATGGGATTATTTGTTTTTACCTTGTAGAGTTGTTTGAGTTGCTTATGGATTCTGAATATTAGTCCTTTGTTGTATGCATGGTTTGCAAACACTTTCTCCCATTCTGTAGGTTGTCTCTTTATACTGCTGATTAGTTATTTTGTTCTGCAGGAGCTTTTTAGTTTAATTAAGTCCCATTTGTCCATTTTTGTCTTTGTTGTATTTTCTTTTGAAATCAGTCATAAATTCTTTGCTTAGGTCAATGTTCAGAAGAGTTTCCCTAGGTTTCCTCCAGGATTTTTATTGTTTTAGGCCTTACATTTAAGTCTTTAATTCATTTTGAGTTAATTTTTGTATATAATGACAGATAGGAGTCCGCTTCATTCTTCTCCACTCTCACTACCCCTATTAACATAGTCCTGGAAGTCCTAGCCAGAGAAACTAGGCAAGAGACAAAAATAAAACACATCCAAATTGAAAAAAAGAAAGCAAATTATCTCTCTTTGCTGATGACATGATCTTATATCTAGAAAACCTTAAAGATTCCTCTGAAAGATTACTAGACTTGATCAATGACTTCAGTAAGGTTTCAGGATATAATACCAGTGAACAAAAATGTAGTAGAGTTGCTCTAAACCAATAGCATTCAAGCTGAGATCCAAACCAAGAACTCAATCTCATTTATAATGGCCACAAAAATGAATAATTAAATAAATAAAAATACCTGGGAATACATTTAACTAAAAATATGAAAGATCTCTGTAAAAGAACTACAATGCACTGATGAAATAAATAATAATGACACAAATAAATGGAGAAATATCCCAGGCTCATGGATTGGAAAATCAATATCATTAAAATGTCCATATTGTTCAAAGCAATCTACCCATTCAATGCAATTCCTATCAAATTACCAACATCAGTTTTCACAGAATTAGGAGTAACCATCCACAAATTCTTATGGAGCCAAAAAAAAAAAAAGCCCAAAAGCCAAATTAATTCTAAGCAAAAAGAACAAAGCTGGAGGCATTGCGTTAGTTGAGGTATCACATTACCATTTTTTTTGCAAGCACAGATCAAGTCTATAGTAACCAAAACAGCATGGTTTGAGAACAAAAATAGATACATAGATAAATGGAACAGAATGGAGACCCCAGAAATAAAGCCATATCTCTACAGCCAACTGATCTGTGGGAAAGCTGACAAAAATAAAAACAGTGCGGAAAGGACACCCTATACAATATATGGTGTTGGGAAAATTGAATAGTCATATGCATAAGAATGAAGCTGGACCCCTGTCTCTCACCATATTTTTAAATATCTTTTTAGGGAAAAAAACCAACCAACCAACAAACTGAGCCTGAAACTGGTAACACAGATACGTACAGCATCATATTTAAGTAACCAATCAGAATTATTGCAGTGGAGATGTTTTATTGGTAAGAGTAACTAACCTTTTATTCAGTCATCTGATACTATGTCTATCTATGCATAAAACCTAATCAAAAAGTCATCTATGAATGTGTGCCTGTATCTCTGTGTGTCTATATTATATCTTGGAAAATTAATGTCTTGTTCTGAAATTTTAGCTTTGCCAATCACTAAATAAAGGTCCATCTGAAAGTTAAAATAAATGGACACTCCTTAACTAACTTCAGGAAATTAGAGATACATTTAGATGTATATATTGTTTTGCAAACCAGATATTAATTTTCAAAAAGTTTATACACAGATGTGTGAATATAAAAATACTAAAATACTGACTATTGTACTTCATCTTATCTAAATATTAACTGAAGAGAACCGTTATTTTGTTCTTTAAACACATATGAACTAAGTACCTGTAAACTCTGTAATTAGTGAGTTTCTGGGTATTCAATAAAAATATGCAAAATATAATTTCCAGGTAGATTATAGCATTATATTAACAAAGTAATAAGTGAACTAGGTACCAAAACCAAGTAAATTATGTACTAGGTACTATGGTAAATTTATTACATGTGTTATTGATATATAATTGCTACATAATTGATGAAATTAAGTTAAGTCCCATAATTTGGAGATGATTTAACTGAATGAGCAATAAAATAACTCCTCCATTTCACACAGCGTTTAATTGTCAGAGCTGAGAAATGAATGACACATTTTGGCTCTAGATCCAAATGTCTTAACTGCTATATTTTGTTGTGCCTCTAGACACATATAGACAAAATATTTCTCTAAAAGTTTGTTACAGATTCCATGATAACTATGTAAAAGGACCAGTATTAAAAAGTGGACAAAGCAAGGCAAGAAGTCAGATCTACTCTCTTAACTTGAATGAAGCAAGTCGAAAGAGTTTATGTAGGATGGCACCCAGTTGCTGGGTCTTGAAAAATTAGTCAGTGTCCATGAGATAGGTGAATCAGCTGGTCAAGAAGCAATACCTAAATAAAGGATTCAGTTTTAAAATATTCTAGCATTATGAAAGAATGTCAGGAAGTTCAGTAAGGCTAGAGGATATGATGCAATTAAGGTGGAGGAGGAAAAAGGAGGAGAAAGAAGTCTGAGAAAAGGCAAAATGTTAAACTATTCTTACACTTTCAAATATAACACATATACAAGATAATTCTAGGAGAAACCCCAATAAACCCAAAATAGATTTATTTTAATACAAAAAGCAATTAACATAATTTTTGAGGAGTTTTTAATGCTTATTTTGGGGCTAAAACTGTATGTAAATTTTAAATGATGAGGTGATGTAAAGAAAACTATCAAATGTATAATAATGCTCAAGTATGGCAAACAAAATTTGGAAAAACATTGGGAAATTAAATTTATGTACAAAATAAGGAGCTTAACCTTTATCTGAAGAATAGTTAAGAGCAGTTGAAAGATTAAAAACATTTTTGTGTTAGAGTTTTTATCTTGGAAATATTCGCTTAGCCTGAGTCTAAGGAAAATTTGGTTCCTAGTAAAGTGTTGGAAGGTAGGCAAAAGATACTGCTGAGGATGGCTGGGCATGGTGGCTGACGCCTGTAATCCCAGCACTTTGGGAGGCTGAGGCAGGTGGATCACGAGGTCAGGAGTTCAAGACCAGCCTGGCCAAGATGGTGAAACCTCGTCTCTACTAAAAATACAAAAAAAAAAAAAAAAAAAAATAGCCAGGTGCGGTGGCAGGTGACTGTAATCCCAGCTACTTGGGAGGCTGAAGCAGGAGAATCACTTGAACTCAGAGGGCAGAGGTTGCAATGAGCCAAGATCGTGCCACTGCACTCCAGCCTGGGTGACAGAGTGAGAAAAAAAAAAAAAAAAAAAAAAAAGATACTTCTGAGGATGACCCAGGCGATTCTGACTTGGGAAAAGTGGCGGCTACTGGTACTACCCAATGAAATGCAGAACAACAGTTGTTTTGTTTTGTTATGTTGTATTTTGAATTTGACGGGAGCACGTTAAAGATTTCCAACTTAGACATATTCAGGTTGAACGCTGAAGTGCAGACGACAATACAATGGGCACTGAGGGTCACTAAGTGCTTTGATAGAGAAAGTGACTTTCATCACCAGAACAGTTGTACTCATAAGCAAAGCACATGTTGAAATGGTATAAATGCATTTTGTACTATGAGACTTCAAAAATCTTGTGATCAGACAATGGTTCAAGGCACTTGGATCTAAATATATAGGACACACACTAAAAATAAACTCTTGCTTTCTTTACTGAACCCATTTGATCAGAATTTGTAGGTTGTGGGGCTTAGGACTTTGTATTTTTAACAAGTTTCTTACATAATTTATAAGCATAGCCTAATTTGAAAACAATTACTCTTAAATGAATTTAATCCTTCCGTCGATGCCTGCATTCCACACACCCTGCTACCATTCTAGGTGGTTAAAATAATATACAAAACATAAACCAGAGTAAGAGAAGGGGTGCTTTTTGCTCAATTTCAATAATCACGATAGAAGAGTCCAGGGTTCAGAAAGATAACATTCATAATTAAAACAAATCAGATGTAAGAGTTGGGTCCACATGTCTCTTAAACTAAAGGGGGCAGCTGGTATTACACGCCAGGTGATTGTCCCCTTGCTAGCGTGTGGCTGCAGTGTCATACATTTGTATATGTTTTAGATGTTTAGTTGGCAACCAAATTTAGAACAAACACAATATATCTATGGGCTGGTTTCAACTCGTTCATCTTTTTGAAGCTCTTCTCAAATTTATCCTCATCCATTGTTTTTTATGGAACAAGGAAGAATTTCAAATGATGGTATCCCTTAATTTTCCACCCCACTATTGATATAATTCATTTGTAAATGGATATAAATATATGAAATGCACAATTATGCTTCTAAGGGTTGATGTATAGTAGGTCACCAATTGCTCGGACACTTGTCATTAATAATGGACATTACTACTTTTTCTCTAAATAGCTCTCTCTGATCAAGGATCTAGACTATAGTACTGCTTAATATATGATAGTTACCCCAAGTCTTGACATTCTAAAACTATCACATTTTATGCTGGCAATGTATCTCCTTGCTCAGTAAAGGAAAAACATCCAACCCCTTTAGTCCTCTAGCTTTGTCTTTCAGTGAAACAAAAGTTAGTTTCTTTAAACAATGACTCTGTGAGTTATTAATAATCATAATAGCGTCTGCTAAATGAATATATTCCATTTGGCAGAAACTTACATAGTTTCAGGCAGCAACTTTGGGCTTCTATGCTAAATACATTCAGGCTTTTCTTTCAAATTTTATTCTCTATACTCCTCTACCTTACTCCTCTTCCCAGAAAAATGACCACTGTGTTGCTATATCACGTGGCTCTCTGGTCTTCTGGCCAAAGGAGAACTGCAGGAGATGAAGAAGTGAAGTGTAAGAGTGAGATGGGCATTTACTTTCCTAGCATCCTCTCTGAAGGCTTCTCCACCCCTCCCTAAATCAAAACTCCCTCCAGTGTGGCTGTTTCTTCATTACTGCTACTCAAAAGTGTGATGCAAGGACCAGTGCTGGTGAGAAAGCATCTGGAAACATTAATTGTAATTCTACAGAAAAATTTTAGGTCTACTGGGTTTAAATTTTAAAAGCAGACCTGGCATTTTGTCTTTTTAAATTTTAATTTTTCAATAATTTATTCTGATTTTATTTTACAATAGTATCTGTTTGCATAGGACTACAAAGTAAACAAAACAAAACTAGCACACACAAAAAATGGATTCTTCCTCATAGGTAAAGTTGCCAGACTGAAAAACTAAAAGTAAATAAACCAGTTAATTTTGAATTTCAGAACAACTATTATATAGTATCCAAATATTATATGGATTTTCTTTGGCAACCCCAAACAACCCCTTCTAGAACAGATGGTTCGAGAAGTGCTGCTCTGCATGATCCTGTCTTCTCAGGTTCTAACATGCACTTGTAAGCTTTGCCCTTTTGGAGGTAGGGTTGGTAACAGCTCTAATGTCAAGAGCAGGGGCTTGCATGATTCCTGTGGTTTTCCAACATTATGCTCATACCTTTTTCAAAAGTTCCTTTACTAAAAACTCCCCTTTGATGAACCTAGTTTCAGTATGCCATCTGTTCCTTGCTGGGACATAAACTGATACATCTTCCATGCTGAATTCTTTCAGTTATTTCTAAATCCTAGTGTGCAATGCACTTCCCAGTCTTCTCACTAGATTCTTGCTCCTCAGAATTGCCACATTGTATATACCAACATGTTAACAAAAGGAATAGAAACAGCCACTGGATGCCTAATTTGGGGAAGACAAGAGCCGTTAAGCTGCCAATCAACATTATCCAGATGTCTGCATCCGGTTACCTCATTCCTCAAATCCTTTTCTCCCTCTGGCTAACCACTTTCAATATGTAGTTTACTTGCTCTCAGACTCTTGTCACAACCTTTTCTTAATTACCCTAATTCACATCCTGCAACTTTGCAATGGAGAAAATGAATAAACTTGCTGTGAACTAACAGTGACTGAGTATGACACTGAGCACTCCTGTTTTCCAGTTTTACTTTTGTGCCCCATATGGGAACAGATCCAAGACTCTCCCAAACAGCAATGGTTTATCTCACCTTCACAAAGAATGCCAGAACTCTTGGATTGACAATTCTTTGTTCAACTCTTTTCAGGCAACTAACTCAATCACAGGAAACTCTTATTTTAGATAGTGTCTTAGGTTGAGCCAAAATCTGCTTCCTTGTAACTCTGAACTATTACTTCTTGTCCTGCTCTCTGTAGTAAAAATATGTGTGTTCTCTTCTATACTAGACATTTATTCATTCTATCGGCATTTACTGTGTGGCTAAAAAAAATGTCATTGTATTAGACCTCTAATTATAATATGCTGCAATGCAATGACTTTCTTTGTGACTGATTATACACACACACACACACACACACACACTATTTGTATGTGTTTTATAAAAACCATGTAAACTTTTAAGATATAATTATATCTATATGCAACTTAATCCTGCCTTACAGTACTAGTACTAAATTACATAGAGCCTCTAAAACTATTCTGTAAGCAAGCAAATAATTATTTTCTATTTGTGAGAAAAATAATGTTCCCAAAATTAAAAGGAAAAAAATACATGCATTTGGAGTGAAATCCAAGTCTACCACTTATTAGCAGTGTGATCCTGAGCAAGCCATTTAATTATTTTACAACTGGTGGATATAACATTTTTATTACACTATTACTAGCAGAAAGACTCATTTTCATTTTTGCCAGCCATGTGATGCTACACCCATTTTTTAAAATCTATTCTGCTCAACTTATCTTCTTTTTTGTATGTAATGTTGGACTCAGTTTGCTAATCTGTTGTTTAGAGTTTTTGCATTTTTTTTTACCCAAAATTAACCCACAACTTCCTTTCTTTCATTGCCTTTGCCTCATTTTGGTATGAAAATGGACAAAACAGAAACAAAAGCAAAGCACGCACACACACATTGATCAAAATGGTCTTATCCTTTCCCCCAGCTTGACTAAAGTTTGAACTGTTTTTCTTTGACTATAGGCCTCTAGCCTCCATTTTCTTACAGTATTTACTTTAGAAATCTTGTACATTTGTTCTCAGCTCCTTTGAGATGTAGTCTTTTTCCAGTTTTACAACCAGCGATGTTTTTCTTAAGGACCTGGGAGCCATCTTTTTGAAGTGTCATCATATGTCATCATAGAAGGAGATAGTGTCCTTGTCTCCCAGTCTTTGTGGGAAGATAGGAACCCAAATTTGCTAAGTACCAATGAGCAAACACAGACAGTCTACTCACATTGACCAGGCTTCCCACTAATATTCTCTAACACTTCTCCACTAGCTTCTTTTTTTTTCTTAACTTTTCTTTGACAATATATACACACGTTCCCCTTTCACCTCTTCTTTTCTCTCTGTCCCTTAAGCCCTTTGTAAAGCTTATTTATTTATTTATTTTTTTTGAGATGTAGTGGCACCCACCACTATGCCCAGCTAAGTTTTTGTATTTTTAGTAGTGACGGGGTTTCACATGTTGGCCAGGCTGGTCTTGAACTCCTGACCTCGTGATTCACCCACCGCAGCCTCCCAAAGTGCTGGGATTACAGGCGTGAGCCAACGTGCCCGGCCTAAAACTCACTTTCTTATTATATAAAATGAGTCGAAGAAGGAAAGGCATGTGTCCTATTTACCATCTTTACCTAGAAATATTCCTCTGTTAGATGTATTCAATTTCCAAAAATATTTTTCCAGGGCTTTTATTTCCTTGTAGTGAGAGGAGCATTGATATTAGCTGGGTGCACAATGTTTCCTGATATCAACTATTCTTTTAGGAAAGAAGATTGTGAGTTATGCTTCTCTATATAAGTTTCATGAACAACATTTCTTTGTCTTTTATTTCTTTATACCAAGCAACTGGCTCATGGCCAAGTACTTATTAGGAACAATGTACATGCCAAATGATTTAATTAATTTACAAGTTTGCTTTATGTTCTATTATCCATGATGACCTTTCACAATTACTCCATACAGAATTTCTAATGGAACTTGGTCCTAGGCTGTGATGGATCTGTCCTTCTCATATGGTAACCCCAAGCTTGATGGTGTATTTCATGAGAGCAGTTACATTGGCTACATTTTACATATTGTTTAACTGGTAAAGTGAATCTTAATTTTATCTGATTTCAGGAGCAACCTAGAGGCAGTCTATCTGTGTTCAAGGAAGCATAGGGCTGTGTAAGTCCCAATTTGGGCAGATAACTTGAAAGACATAAAATTATTTTAATACTTTTTAAATATTTAAAATAACTTTACTCATACATCTCCACTACATTCCACTGTTTTTTCCCTATGTCAATTCCTCATAGGTTGTTGAACATTAAGATTGCTGAGGAAACGTGGGGAGATTTTTTTATAGAAACTTTAAAAAATAAGTAATCATATAATTTTAAAAATTAACCTATGAGGAGAGGTCAGTGTCCACAGGAACTCCAAACCATTCCAACAGAAATTCTCATTTTTGTAATACCTTCTCTCCAAGCCATTATCCACCAAGATATTACAGTAGTCTTACAAGCTATAAACGAATTAGAGTCACTCTTCTGCTTAAAATACTCCAGTGCCTCCCTTTGTTCAACAAATAACATGAAAACTTCCTTACACATCCTTGGAATTCTACCTGTGTTTTTGGTGCCTGGCTCAGATGCTGGTCCACATTAAGGGTTTCAATCCATATCTGTCAGTTACGTGGAGGAAATTACGACCCTCTCACTGACTTAGCTTCTCCCCTTGCATTGCACTAAAAAATATGCATTTTGAATTGCATTTCTTGCTAATATTTTCAATGGATATGTGATATTTAAAGAGTTGAAGGTAACTTACTGAATGAGACCACATGATTCTTGATTTGGAGGATGAAAACAATGATAGCCTATATAAACATTTTTATGGTATTGAAATACTGCACATAGCTGATATTGTTTTCAGAGTCTGCAGACTAAGTTCAGTTAGAGGAGAAACTTTTTCATGTTGATAATTTGGGAACATTCTTCTAATGGAGAGAATTGTGTTACTGATATTGCCTCTTTTTATGTTTAAAGGACTAAAGACAAGTCCTACTTTTATCAGACTCAGAAAGAAGTGACACCTTACCAAATATTTTAAAAAGGTGTCTAACACCTTAGAAAGGGTTTGAATGAATTCTTCGTGGAAATAGCATCCACAGGGAAAGGAAGAAATATATTAAACTTTAGCTTCATTGTAGTTGATTGTAAGAGTGCATATGAGACTATGAATATCATTTAATATACCTTATAGTATCATACATTTTAATACATTTAAATAAAATATTCTGAAATTCTGTTCTAGGGAAGTACGACACTTCTCTGACAATAAAACTGGCTAATTTTCACCCAAGCCCTGACTATTTTTTCTTTAGCAACAATTTAAATGGCTTTTAGAAACTCACTCAAGGAGTCATACATTATTCTACCCATGATAAACAAAAACGTATACTGATCTCCAAGTCTCACTTTACTTCATTGCTAAGCTCCTTACCAACTAGATTTTACACTGCTATATTTGTCTACATTCCTGTGTCTTTTAATTGAGGTGGGAAATACGGTATCACACCATTTCAGACATCAGGAGATAATTATCCCTCTCTTCTCGGAATCAGCTTCTTCAAAGGAGTCAGGAATTATTTATGATAGGAACTACTGAAACAATACTAAGGAGTTCATAGGTTGCTGAGAAGGTAGCTTCCTGCCCTCTGCTTGAGGAACACGGATGGAAGAAAGGAGAAGATTTGGTCAACACAGCTCCTGAAATGCTGATGAAGCATTATGGGATTTAAGGTTTCCTGGCCAAGTCTGAGCTAAAATGTTAACACTCCTGAAGAACACCATAAAGAAAGAAAAACAAAAACAAAAAAAATTCTCTTGTGTCTTTGCTTCTCAGTCAATCTTCATACTAGGGTGAGGGATATAGGGGTCGTTCTTAGGCTAAGAAAAAGAAACACTGCATGGTACAGATCATATTTTCTTCACTAAATTCAACTTTACTTAGCAAAATATTCAAGTGTCTTAGCTGATTCAGATGGGATAATTTATAAACAGCATAAATATATTGCTCACAGTTCTTGAGGGTAGGAAGTCCAGAATGAAGGTGCTGGCAGATTTGCTGTTTGGTGTGGCTGTCTGCTTCATAGATGGCATTTTTTCTATGCGTTCTCACATGGCAGAAGAAGCAAGGAAGCACCCTTCAACTTCTTTTACAAGGGCGCTAATCCCATTCATGAAGGCAAGTTAGTTTTAACTTATGAATTTGGGCAGGGAGGGGGGAAACCAATATTCATATCATAGCACCATGTAAAGGAAAAAGTAAAGATTCTAGTTATGGTACCTATGTATAAAAGCCATTGTGTAAGATTCAACAGGGCCGGTATCATGGCTGTGTTTTTTACTACTAATATGGAATCTCACAAACCCAAGTGCAAAGTAGAATGAGATTGCTATGTTAGACTTCCTTTTGTTCTTTATACCTCTTGTCCTTAAATTTTGGTGCACATGTTGATCACATAAGCAGGTTTCAGACATCTGAATGTACAGGTTTTATTAATTTAGATTAATATCTCTAAGAACAAGGACCGGAACTCATGATTTTTTAAACCTCACCATATAATTCTAATGTACAGCCAAAGTTGATAAACATTGATATATTAGTTTGTTTTTTGTTGCTTATAATGGAACATCTGAATCTGGGTAATTGATAAGAAACAAAATTTATTTCTCACAGTTCTGGAAGGTGGAAAGTCCAAGGTCAAGGGATTGCATGTAGTGAGAGGCTTCTTGCCTGTGGGAACTGTCTGAAGAGTACCTGGTGGTGCAGTTGCTCATATAACAGAGATGATCTTGGCATATCCCTGGAAAAAACATTATCTCATGGTACATGTGTTTCCTCTCCTCCTACAACTTTGGCCAGATAGAATCTATTCTTCCTTCCCTTGCCATCAGAAACTTGATGTTTGCAGGGAGCATGGAGGGATAATCTCACTCAAACTTTAAATTGTATGTTGGTATTCTCTCATTTCTTCCCTGTCTACAAGTATGGTTATGTGATTGGATATAACCCAAGAAATAACCTATCCCATAAGTACTGTGAGGGTGCAGAGAGATGCATATAACCCAGTGTGGGGAAACGAGAGTCTATTCCAGGAGTTTTGTTCAAACTTGAAGGACAAAGAACTTCCTTCATGCTGGGCTTGACACTGCAAAATGTAAGGCTACACTACTTGAGTCATCTTATCACCAAGTAGCTTCTAGTTACATAAAGGAAAGCAGAACTGAGAGCAGTAGAGAGATCAGATCCTGGTACACTTGGGAGGACATCTGGATGACATGGTAACTTAAGCTAAATAAACTCTTAGGCTCTCAACATTTTTTGTTAGTTTTGTTGTCTGTTTTGCTTAAGCCAGTCTACAGTCTAGATTGCATTTGCTTACACTTTCAACCAAAAATTACCAAATGTACATACGTCTTTCTAAAATATTATTTCATTATTTTTGTTACCATTCTATGTGTAAAATCTATGACGTACAGATTACTATGTATAGTTTGACAACAATCACTTATTTACTTTTGCTATTCGTTTCTTTTATGTGCTTTATTTCTGTAACAAATGGTCCATTAGTCTGCCAGAATTCAGATCAGATGTTAAATCTTATTTTTGCTTCAATTACCAGTAAGGATCACTCCTCTCCACTTCCCTATTACCTTTTATTTATATTAATTAATTAATTATGTTGTATACACCTGATAGTAAGATTAATGTATTGATCTTTTAACTTTCACGATTAGTATAGTGGCTAGTATACAGTAGAAACTTTATTAATATTATTGAATTAACTGAATTGAATTTTTCCACAAGTTAATAAAACTTCAGGCTGGCCACTTAAACATAATTATAATTTTTACAACAAGGGCATCAATGTCTCAAATGTTTAACCATGCCTGAAACTTTGTGTTCAGTTCTGGTACAGTCCTTTTGAAGGAACAGAATGGATAATAACAAATTTAAATATTTCTATAAGAAAGTATCAGGCTGAATTATTCAAATTCGTGTATTTAAAGCAATTGAAGAAGCTTGTGATGTCTATTCTGGTGTTTGTTTTTAATATTTGAAGAATTGTGAATCCAACTAGAAACAACACTAAAGCCTGTGGTAGAAATTGTAGGGGATTAGGAGTATATGCAAGGTACATTGGGCAAATAGAAATATACACTCGGCATCTTCACATACTGTAAAAGTATCATGTTCTTTTAAAAGCTACCAAAGACAGAAGAGAAGGTTAAAGTAGAGGAATTCTAAAGTCTGTCAAATATTCTAGAATATTTAATTTAATAATAGGTGGCAAATACAATTGACCTATAAACAGGAGACAAAGATAATGTTAAAATCATAACCATCACATAGATCTGAACCCATTTAAAAATTTTTTCAAACATTGTTGTTTCATTGACTAATTAGTGAATGAGATCTGAATGATCACAAATATTTTCCAGCTTAAGATTTATATCTCTTCTCAAATTTCCCTTAATCTTAATTAATATTCTACATAGATGAACAGTCTAAAATCAAATTAGGGAAATAAATGTAAACCTGAAAATGTTTATATATATATAGATAAATGAAAGCAAAATACTAGCATGTAAATTAAAAGGTTAAATTTCTGGGATAAAAATAAAACCTTTTTCATTTTAATGTATTAAAAATAATTCCATAATTAGTAATTGAAGGAACATTTTTCTATTATCTCTTTAATTTATTTTTGTCTCCAATTGGAGGTATATCCTTTGAAAATTTTTTCCTTTATATTTTAATAAGAGCAATGCAAATGTCGTTAACACTGACTGTGGTGTTTTAAAACAATGGAAAATTTTGCATTAATTTTATGAGGGAAGATAATAAGAGGCTATAATAAATCATATAAGATTTTAACCAAAGAAACCGAGAAACATACATTTTAGGAAGATTAAAGTGATACATATTGTTTCAAGTAATTATTATGAAGTTTTAAATAAACATTGTAGAACAAGATTGGGTACGTTGATTTAAATTAGAAAGTTACATAATTTTTAGCTTCATTGGAAAAGAGTCTCCTAATAGAGATACCTTGCAAGCAAAATGTTCATTTTAAAAGTCGATACTTAACAGTAGTTCTTTGAGGGGTTTATATACAAATGTGGTCAGAAGGAACCAACTACTACTTTTAGGAATTTTGTACAAGTTTCTGCACCATAAATAGTTTGAGAACGAAGTTAAAATTAGAACTTGGATGGATTTTTTGCCTTATTCAACATTTGATCTAGAAGAGGGAATACAGCTTGCCAATAATTCTAATCTCTCCCACATGTTGAAATAATCAAGTCAACCGTGACCCATTTAAAAATCAACTTTAAAATCTCACTATTAGTGTGAATGGGTAGACATGTGTCAAATAATAGACAGACACATAAAGTTATAATTTGAGGCAAATAATTCAAATCATCCTTGTACAAGAATAAAATCTGAGAGAACCAATTTGACACCTTCTGTCCCCTCCACTCCTTGCTGACAACAATAATGAATTTTAAAATCTTTAAAAATAATTCACTTGCATTATTGGGCCAATATGGTGATTTGGTCTAAAAGGACAATATGTTATCATACCTCACTAGGAAAGATATAGGAAACAAACAGATCTATAATAATTATAAGAATAAGCAGTATCTTCTTTATGCCAGACTAGTAAACATTCCACATACATTAAATCCCCTAGAAAATTCATGGAGTTGTTTTATTTTTTATTCTTTAACGTATCTGGGGAAATGGGACTTTGTTAGTTAAAAGCAGTGATTCTCAGTCAAGGTTGATTTTGCTCCTTGGGGTACCTTTGGCAAATAAGTCTGGAGACAGTTTTGGGTGTCAAGAGTGCTGGTGGTGGTGGATGGCTGCTACTGGCATCTAGTGGGCAGAAGCAAGGGATGCTGCTGAATATCCTACAAAGCCTTAAGACAGTCCCTATCTCAACAAAATATGATCCAGCCCAGAGTGACATCAATAGTGCTGATTTCTAAAAACTCTGGCTAAGAAATGTGTCCCTAAAACTTGTCCGGCAACCCTGAAGCTTTGCATTGAGAGTTGTTCCACTTCATACTTCATTCCTGTCCATACAGAGAAAAGTTTTAGAGATCAGTAAAGGGTTGAAGAGACTTCAACATAAAGCAGGCCAATATAGGAAGAAAGTATTAGTAAAGGAAGAAAATGAAAGAGACATTCTTTCATTTTATTTTATCTCATGAATTAAACATATAAAATATAAAAATATTGAATTAAATAACAATACCTGGAACCTACTCTCAACGATTTTGAAATCATTTAGTTAGGTAGATGCAAAAAAAAAAAAAAAAAAGACATAAAGCAGAACAGAGCAAAGTATAATCAACGTGTAATAAGTATAAGCAAAGTGTAATAAGTGTAAATACTTGAAGTTTTAAGTAGAAAGAACGCATATTTGTCTGGCAAAAATCAAAGCGACCTTGTAAAGAAACTTATATATTTTTTTTGACCATTTTATTTTTTTAATAGAGACAGGGTCTCACTATGTTGCCCAGGGTAGTCTCAAGCTCTTGCCCTCAAGCCATCTACCCTCCTTGGCCTCCCAAAGTGTTGGTATTACAGGCATGAGCCACTGTGCCCAGCTGAAATTTTTCCTTGATCTTAATGAATAGGTGAATTTGTAGTAGAAAATGAAAGTGTCTATTTGGACACTTTACTTGCTCTGCATTTTCTTTCTTTATCTCTTCCCTCTTCAGGTCTCTCTTCCTTCCCTCTCCTCCTTTCCCATCTCCTTCTTTGCCCATCTCTCCTGCTGTCTCTTTCCATTTCCATTTATTTGCTTTCCTTTTCTTCTTTGCTTTCTTCAACAAGCATATATTGAATTCTTGACATTTCCTACTCCAGATAAAAATTGAAGGACATGGCCCTAAAAAGCTTTCACTCAACTGGAGCATCATAATTATTAAAAAGTAATTATAAAATAATGTTGAAAGTATCATAAAAGAGAAATAATACGATGTGAATAATGTGCCATTTGGGGAGTAACAGAAAGAAGGGTTAACTAGTCTGAGAAGAAAAGAGTGAGGAATGTTTTCTGGGAGACGTAAATTTTGAATCATGTGAAAAGGGAGAAGTGGATGAGGAAAAAAGGTAAATCAATGAAAGCCTGGAAGAAAGTAGGTAAGGTTCTGTTTTAATGGCCTTCCAATTATCTTATTGCAAAGACAGCATCTATATCCTTTAGATCTTTGCTCTAAAATTCTATCTCAAGAAAGTTTTCCTGATTTCTCTGACTTAATCTCACTCTTTTGTAATTGGCCTATAGAAATACCACTGTGTTCCGGCAGGTGCAGTGGCTCACGACTGTAATCCCAGCACTTTGGGAGGCCGAGGCGGGTGGATCACGAGGTCAGGAGTTCAAGACCAGCCTGTCCAAGATGGTGAAACCTGGTATCTACTAAATATACAAAATATTAGCAGGGCGAGGTGGCAGGCACCTGTAATCCCAGCTACTCAAGAGGCTGAGGCAGGAGAATCGCTTGAACTCAGAGGGCAGAGGTTGCAGTGAGCTGAGGTCACGCCGCTATACTCCAGCCTGGATGACAGAGTGACGCTCCGTCTCAGGAAAAAAAAAAAAAAATACCACTGTGTTCCCCTCTTTTATGCCTGTTGTCACAGTTGTGATTTTATATGTATTTATATGATTATTCAATTAATATCTGTCTCCCCATCAGACTGTAAGAATCACAGTATCAGAGACTAGGTCCAATTTTTCTTACCCAGTATAGACCACAGCAGTTTCAGCAGAGTAGCTGAACAATAAATATTCATAGGAAAAAAGAGATACATAAAATAATGAGGTAAGACACAGAAGAATATTATTGGAGTAATAAGTACTTTCTACAACATGGCAAATTTTGATTTGCAGGAGAATAATAATACCAATTAGGAAAGGTTCTTTTTTATCTTGCTAAAGTGTTTGAAGCCTTATTCTATAAGGAATGGGAAAACACGGAAATACTTCAACCAGCACTGGGAATTTGCAATCATATTTCCCCTTAAATAACTTATTTAAACAACAATGTAAAGGATGTAGTCAGGATGTAGGTAAAAATGGGGGATAGTTTTGAAAATATTGTAGTCTAGGGCTGAAACAGTAAGTTTCTTAGTAGAACTGTGGTATAATGTTAATAAGAAAGAATCAGTTTCAGAATTTGGGCTTAGAAACAAAAGGTAAATTAGAGCCAGATTATGAATAACTTTTTGCGTAGCATCTAATGATACAATTCAAGTCGGAAAACAATTTCATTTTATTTTCCCTGAGTATCTGTTATCCTTCCCAAATGATCCTGATGCCATTGTGTATGGTGTAGATCATTATGTGTGTACTATCCTTTTGATATTTCTTCTTTTGAGATAATTTATGACAAATCTATCAATGCATTGTTGTGCTCTAAATAAAATATATTCCTCAAGCATAAAGTCAGATCCTGTCTTTATAAATGATGTTGCAATAAAAAGCTAACTACATGATGTATCTTCAGAGTCTTAAGACAAATTATTGTGGTGGATTAGATCTTAAAATGGAATCATAAATTATAGGCAGCACTAAACATTATAAGGTTTAATGATGAGTTTTGCTGTAACTCTCATCTGAGACAAATGTTGCCATAAAATTCTAAATCAGCATTTAATGAATTGACAGAAGCTGGAGAATATGAGTTGGTGCTAAGGTGGGAAAGACTACAGACATGTAAAAAGAACTTAGGTTAGAATTTAAAATCTGTGCCTCCTCCATTCAACCTTCTGGGCACTGAGAGGCTCTCAAATTACCTCTCTCTAAGATATATAAAAGGTTCTGAGGCTGAGGCTTGATCTGTGCGAGAACTAGCCTCTCATTTTTTGATGCTCCAAATGAGACAAAGAATTAGTAGCTGAAGCATCTGTTCCTGCACATGCTGAACAATGGATAAATTCTGTCTTTAGTGAAGTGGCAGACAGAGCAGAGTGATCCGGAAATGTAAATCACCAAAAGGATTTTCCCTGGAGTGTTAATAACAGGTCAGTAATTACTCTGAAAAGGAAGGAGGCAGATAGAACTCTATTGAGAGTCCAAACCTCCCTGTTTTACACCCAATATGTTTTCTTTGGGGAAAAGTAATTTAATTTCAATGGGAAAATATATTTTCTGGCTACAATCTCTATTAAGTGTTTAATTAAAGTTAATGGAAAGTCTCCATTTAAAAAAGCAATTAAACACTAGAACACTAGAAAGTGTTTTTCCCCCTTTTGATTTTTACTCTGTTGGAAACAACAGTGTAATCATTGTCCTCAATGTTAGAAAAAATTCCAAATGGAAATATATTACTCATGTCATTTTCCAAAGCTTAGTTTATATGTGAGAAGGAAATAACTCATTTTTAAGATAATACAGAACACAATTATTTATGACAATTTTTCATTGGGAAATAAAGAAACTATACTAGTGATTACTTAGATTATTATTCGTTTTCAATATTGTTCGTATAAAGGCATTACCTAGCCAGAAAAACTTGATCTGGTTCAGATGGCAAAATATAAGCAAAAGTATTTCATCGTGGAAAGTGCTGAGCAAGCCAGACTTCAAAAGATAATGAGTATCTGGGACCTTCTTAACTATTAAATTAACATCTTTTCTTTTTGACAGTGCTGGGAGAAAATCTACACATTCAGTCTTCTAGACTTCTGAGTATATTTAGAAATTCATAAAGAGAGATTCAATGGCCTGAATGTGTCCTTACACCTCTCAAACTGCAAGGGATATAATGGAAATAGTAACATACTTTCTTTTCTTTTTTTTTGAGACGGAGTATCGCTCTGTTGCCCAGGCTGGAGTGCAGTGGCATGATCTCAGCTGACTGCAACCTCTGCCTCCCAGGTTCAAGTGATTCTCCTGCCTCAGTCTCCTAAGTAGTTGGGATTACAGGTGCACACCATCATCAGGCTTAGCTAATTTTTGTATTTTCAGTAGGGATGGAGTTTCACCACATTGGCTAGGCTGGTCTCAAACTCCTGACCTCAAATGATCAGCCCTCCTCAGCCTCCCAAAGTTCTGGGATTACAGGTGTGAGCCACCTTGTCTAGCAAGTGACATGCTTTCTTAAAAACTCTCTACTCCACTCTAAGAATCCATACAAAAAGGACTATGTCTGTGTTATTCATCTTTGAGTCACCAACACCCAGTACAGTGCTTCTTACGTAATAGAAACTCAATAAAATATTGTTAAAGAAATGTATTTTTCCCATATGTTTCATGTTTAAAAAATGGATTTTACACAGTGATATAACATGAGTATGTGTGTGTGTGTGTTTAAAGCAATATTATCTCTACTGACTCTGTTATTCATTTTGTCTTTCCTAAAATCACGGTATGTTACTGTGATTTCCAGAAAAAAGATGGAGAAATAAATTCATGTCTATAGTACAGACAGAAATAGTCTTACTAAAATAACTGGAGGAAAAGAGTGGCATAGGTGTTATAAGCAATCATTCTTATTTTGATTTTGGCATTTACACTTAAGTTTAGTGCATGTGGTGGTGGAGTAACAGAGGAAAAAGCAATATAGTGAAAAGAAGGTGTGAATATTGTGCTGTTCAGCTTACTATCTTTTCTTTCAGTTAACCTATTCCTCTGTACCTTACATGCTAGAAATTGACTGGGCCACATTGCAAAATTAGATAGTGAACTTACATTTTGCAAAAAACTTTCAAACTTCCATTTCTCTAGAATAGAGATAATTAAGTGGACTTTCTTATCCTTCTACTCTTAAATTGGACTAAACTAAGAAACTTGTTCTGTTAGCAGAATTTTTAATTGAGGGACATATTTTTCAATCTAGTAAGAATGTGAAAACAAGATGTAAATGACAAAAGGCAAACTGTGGCAGGTGGAAAAAGAGGATACAAATGAGGAAGTGAAGGAAATTGGATTACAAAGGCGGATATCCAGGCATCTAGAAGTTGAAGTAAGGAAAGGTAAAAAAGAAATCATCATTCTCAGTAAACTATCGCAAGAACAAAAAACCAAACACCGCATATTCTCACTCATAGGTGGGAATTGAACAATGAGAACACATGGACACAGGAAGGGGAACATCACACTCTGGGGACTATTGTGGGGTGGGGGGAGCGGGGAGGGATAGCATTAGGAGATATACCTAATGCTAAATGATGAGTTAATGGGTGCAGGACACCAGCATGGCATATGTATACATATGTAACTAACCTGCACATTGTGCACATGTACCCTAAAACTTAAAGTATAATAATAATAAAATAAAAAAAGAAAGTTTGAGGAAGAAGAGGGAAAAGAGAAAACGTAAACTATAATAGAAATAGAAATACACAGACTCATTTTTAAAGAGGCAGAATACTTTTGTTTATATTTTTAAAAAAGATAAACTCCAAAAGGAAATATATAAGAGAAACGTAAGTTGTATTTTGCAAAATCTGAAATGGAAATGTGTACTTTTAAGTCCCAATGATAATTTTTATCTTAAAGAAGAGCTCCAAAAGCAGCAAGTACTTGAGTTCTCTCTTTTCTTTATGCATCATGTACAGTTTCATGCAATTCTTGTTGACACACTTCCTAACCATATCCCACTTTTTTTCACTTTTCTGTCTCCATTATTACCATACTGCAGCAATCGTGTTCCATTATCTTCCTAATGAGCTATAGCCTTCTAACTAGACCTCTTACATTCCCTTTTAATTCCATACAATCTAATCTAATCTTGATATAGTCACTACTAGATCTTTGTAATTATAAAATATATTAAATCACTCCTTTACTTAAAACAATGCAACAGTCTTGCCAGTGCAATGCAATGTAGCAGTCTCTGGTTGCCTGAGGTAGTACCCAGCATCCTTTGATTCAGGACCAAGAAAGTTAAGGAGCATGGGCACTAAGGATGAGGTTGGAATGAAAGTTTAATAAGCAAAAGAAGAAATACTCCATGTTACTTTGTTCCCCTTACTGTGCATGTGTCAGAGAATGGAATTTTCCATTGCAGGCATGTCTGGGCAAGTCTCTTGTGTAGCTTTTCTCATCTGTGCGACAGTGGGCATGTCTTTGGCAAGCCCCCCAACCCCCCACCCCACCCCGCCCCTCGCTCAAGTTCCCTGCAGGCTGTTCTTTTGTTTGAAAGATTTCAACGGAGGACCCACACTAACTGCCTGCCTGGCCGGTTTCTTTCTTTCTCCACTCTCAACAATTTGATGATTTTCTATCACACTAAAAGGAAGTCAGAACTCTTCAACTTGGCTTATAAAGCTTCATGGATTGCAAATTTTTTAAATAATCATTTTTTCTCCCCTGTAAGAATATGATATTTCTGTTCTTACCATGCCTCCCTGGAGAGGAAGTATTCTTACTTATGCCTTTGCCTTTGCTAGGCTTACACATTCATATTTTATTGAATAAAGAAGTCACAGGCCATCCTTAGGCATGTAAGCACACATGATATGCAAGAAGAAAGTATAGCATCTACCACTGTCTCTTCATTCAATCCAGTCCCAGTCCACTCATATGAAAGCCTAAATACCAAAAGATCTGTAGTATCCATATTCATAAGATTCAGGAAACATAAATTAATGCTTCTTTGGGATGGACATTGCAAAGTGCACCTTAGGACAAAAGTCTACTATTCTCTTTGCTTTTATAGAGGCTTTGTTCTGTGGAGAGCTTCAGTACACTACTGGTCACAATGACAGCATAGGTGATGTCAGTGGAGTGTACAGGCCATATTTAACAGGCCAAGAGAGAAAATAGCAAGTTCAGAAGCAAAGCATTAGTATGCCCATGGGCATTAGCAGCCCAGGCTTCTCACACACCTTGGATTGTTGAAACAGGTTAGGAGAAAACTGACAAAAGGACATAACATCTGACTTCACTATTTAAGAGTGGAAAAACCCTGATAAACTCCCTGAAGTGTGTGATTTTTTTTTTATATGAAGGGACCCAAATCACAGAAAAATTATTTGCTACAATAAGTGAGACTAAATTATTTACCATGAGATGGGTAATAATATAAACCTTTAAACCCTACCTGTTTGAATATATATCATGATTTCTACTAACTGCAACTTCACCTAAATCAGGTCAGATCAGGTGTTTACTAAATTTCAACAGCAGAATAATTCTATTTTGCATTTTTTCAATGTGGTAAAGGTTATATTAAATTTTACTTTAGCATTGAAAATAAATGGGCTGCTCTGATTATTTTACACAAGAGTCTGAAGTTTAACAGACTCTTTTAAGTAAATCTGAATCAGAATGTTCATAAGTGCTTGTGAATTGAAGCTTCAAGTTGCTTAATCTAAATCACAGCATGAGTAATTGCAATAAATCCTCCTCACATAGCTAACAGTCCACCAGAGGCCAGATCTGTGACAATCTTGTTCTCTAGGCTGGAATTGTGAATAGAACATTTAAAAAGATACTGCATTTGTGAACTTAAAGTGGTACTGTTTCTGCCTAGGTTATCTTCAACTTCAGAATATTTATTCCATCAAATAAAATACATATAATAATTTTTCTTTAATAATAATAGGTTTGTAGTAAAGCATTTAAAAAAATTTTAGCATAGTTTATTTAATTTGTCATAAATGTTTAAATCAATATCCATACTTAATTTTTGATTTGGGAACTAAAATATTTAATTTAACTAGCTAAATTAAATATGTCATGAATTGAAGTTAAGAACTGAAGGTTTACATAAATGTCATTGTCATTTTCTGAAGTATTTCAAGTAAATTACAGGAAGCAGTTTGGGATGTTAACATTGATTTACAGATTAGTTTTTCATCACAGAGCAAACATGAATATTACAAACATCATAAAAATCATTAAATATGCATGAATTCTTGCATTTTGGACAGACATTGTATGAGTACTGTGTGCCAAATACTGCATTTGCAAGGTACTGGTGGATTAAAAGATAAAATAATTTTGTTTCAAAGCCTTGCTTTCTTTTATTTTGAGCGGGCTGTACCCATTGCAGAGGATCTGAATGGATCTATGACATGGCTGGATCTGAACTGTTTCCATTCTAAAGAAGAGGTTTACTGTAGCATACATGACTGAGATATAGAAAAAAGGGGAATAAGTTATAGTTTCAAATTTTTTAAAGTCATTTTTAGTGCAAATTTCACCAAATCACATAGTAATGTTAAACACATCTATTATGCATATCACATTCTAATCATCAGTTCTAACTATGGTTAAAAATTTTATATACAATTGGTCCTCTGTATTTGCAAGGTCCACATACTTGGATTCAACCAACATAGCACCAAAAATATATTTAGACCAGACCTACAAGGGTTGCATCTGTACTGAATGTGTACAGATTTTTTCTTATTATTTCCTAAAGAATACAATAAAACAACTATTTATACAGCATTTACATTGTGTTTGGTATTATAAGTAATCTAGAGATGATTTAGAGTATTTCAGAGGGTGTGCTTAGGCAATATGCAAATACTATGCCATTTTACACAAGGGATGTGAGCGTCCCTGGATTTTGGTGTCTTTGGGAGAACAGAGGTTGTCCTGGAACCACTCACCAGAGGTACTAAGGCACAACTGTATGGACAAAGAGAAATATTTATTTTGCTACACATAAGCATTGAATATGACAATTGTCAACTAAAAAATAATGAATGAAAGCTATATATTTAGGAAGGAGACTTTATATCTTATAAAAGATTACATCCTGCAGGGTTACCATTCTGACAGGCTGGGAAGCAGAGCCTCTGGCTGAAAACTGAAAGGCAGCCACTTTAAAGGCGGGGAGGGTGGAACAGAGATTTATGCTGAATGAGTTGGCCAAGTATACATACTCAACAGGGTATAGAAAGAGTTATGAATATTCATGAATGGGGTCCTACTGCATGCATACTGAATAAACATACATGTTATTATATGACCCATATTCACTTTGGGGTGGAGACTTAACATTAAAATATATGACAATTAGGCCCTGTACGTCAAAAGGTGAAGCAGAGACAGGAAGACATGCAAGTGCGTAGCCTCTGTAAATTGGCCAGAACCACTCATGGTCAGTCATCTTATCAGGAGAAATATACTGAAACCAGTATCTTGTCCAGTCAATGCTGTAGTTATGGCTTGTGGAACAGGAGGGTGAGAATCAGCGTCTGGTGGTAGATGAGCTACAATTTTTTAAACATTCATTATCTTAAGGCCAGTGCTTATTTAGCTGCTAGAGAAAAAAAGAAAAAAGAAAAACTTTGTGGCAGTTAGAACATAGTTTGTGGCAGTTAGAACATAGTTTATTCTTTTTTATTTTTTTGAGATGAAGTTTCATTCTTGTTGCCCAGGCTGGAGTGCATGGCGTGATCTCAGCTTACTGCACTCCCAGGTTTAAGCAATTCTCCTGCCTCAGCCTCCCTAGTAGCTGGGATTACAGGCGGCCATCACCACGCCCAGCTAATTTTTTGTATTTTTAGTAGAGACAGGGTTTCACTATGTTAGCTAGGCTGGTCTCGAACTCCTGACCTCAGGTGATCAACCCGCCTCAGCCTCCCAAAGTGCTGGGATTACAGGCGTGAGCCAACGTGCCTGGTTCCAACATAGTTTATTCTTTAAGCACAGGAGTACATGACTTAAGCTTTGCCTGGCATGGCCTTAGGTCTTCTTTATCATTTGTTATCTTATTTCCGCAGAGTCCATTCTGTCCATCTTATGATCTCTGTTTTAACATTAGTGCTGGTTAGTTGTGTTTAAACAGTGAAAGGGAGTGAGCATCATAAGGTGTGTCTGACCTCCCATCCCACCATGGCCAGGAATTCAGTTTTTAAGGTTCCTCTGGGGTCCCCTTGGCTAAAAGGGGGTCTGTTAAGTTGGTTGATGGCATTATATTTTATTTTTAGTTCTCAAAATCTAGTGGTAAAATTATAAATTTTAGAGTTTCTATATAAACCTTCTCTCTTCTTCTAATGACAGACATTTCTTTTTAATTTTATATATTCCAAAACCATATGCTCCATGCCTGGTAGTGATGGTCAGATATCAATTAGCATTAACAATCTGAAGAAGCCCCATACAACTAATTCTATATTAACCCACAATCTTTTCTGCTTTTACAAAATTTTATCAATCTTTGGTTTGATTGTGTTAGATATTGTCAAACAACTTCTTACCTTCGTTTAATGTTCTTACGGTTGACTACGATGGATTCTGTTCTATTCTTGCAAGCTTTAGGATGAGAATTGAGTTTTATTCTCTCTTTGTTACTCTTCAACACACTGAATGCATGTGTTCCCTCAAAATTCCTATGTTGAAATCTAATTCCCATTGGGATGGTACTTGAAGGTGGAGACTTTAGGAGGTGATAAGCCATAGCAGTTGAGCCCTTATGAATGGAATTAGTGCTCTTATAAAAGAGACCTCAGTGAGCCTCCTTCCCCCTTCAACTATGTGAAGATACAACTAAAATATGTCCATCTATTTGACAGGTAGCAGGTCTTTACCAGACACTGAATCTACCAGTGTCTTAATTTTAGACTTCCTTAGACTTCTAGAAATATAAGAAATAGATGTTTCTTGTTTATAAGCCACTCAGGCTATGGGATTCCGTTAGAGCAGCCAGAAAGGACTAAGACTCTTCTCTCTCTCTCTGTGTGTGTGTATGTGTCCTCTCACTGTATTCGTGATTCTTCATAATACCCAGGTTATAACAGATACCATTCTTTATACAAAGATTCATCAGCAGAGGCCTGAGGAAGTAGATTTATAGTCCTAATGTGTTACCAAATAATTTCCTAAAAATAATTTGCCTAAAAATAATTTTCCTAAAAATGTACTGCCCTGCAAGAACGGAATCCACATATATTTCTCTTAAAATGAGAAAGGAAGAGGAATAAAATGAAGAGCTTTACACCTCTCTGATCTCAATGTTAAGTTAGGTTCATACCTTGAAGAAATTTCACTGCCTTGCAAATTTTCCCAAGTTTGTCCTTGTCTATAAAGGGCTACAAACAACTCTTTATAACATCTTAGCAGTGCCAGGCACTCAGAAGAAAACCCTGCATTAGCCTGAAGTGTCAACATATAATGCTGTAGTTTCCAAGACGCTTTTAAACTGTACTGTGGTATGTAATGCGCATCCCTGAGCTGTTTGTGAGAAATATTTCTACAAAGTGAACCTCTAGGAAATCTCGTCTGCTCTTCCCATGTTTCATCATGAGGGTCTGTCATTAAAGGTTCTAATATATCCATCAGCTTTATGCTCATGAAACATGAAACTGAAAAATAAAAGAGGGTGAATCAATAATTCAACAACATAATTTGGCAGTATTTTTTAATTCTATGGTCTGCAGAGGACAAATTGTATTCTTTAAAGTATATGCATTCGATATGCAAAGCTAACTGCTCTCATACTTCTAGCCATACCCATTCTGAAGTTGTAAATTGGGAAGTGCAATGACATTCACTATCACTGGACAGAAGATACTATGAGGAGGTCAGAGAACATAGCTTTCGGCAAACAGGACTGCAGACGCTAAGAATGGAAGTGTGCAAGTTCTGTACAAACCCCTTAGCTCAAGACATCATGTAAATCATGAAGACCAATAAGCAAGATGCATCAATTTACAAATCAGATACTAATATTATATATTTACTCTGGGTAAAGAAACACTCAAAAGATTTAAGGATTTCTTTTTAAACTGCAATTTGCTCTGAGCATCCATGTAGCCCTGACAAAAGAAAAACAATGCAACAAAATAAACACAAGACAAAAAAAAAAGCATAGAATAACTTCAGTCTGATACAGTAGGAAGAAAAAGTAAAAACTTTTTTTTTGGTAAACTTTTCTAAAAATACTACATGACAATATAATTCAATTAAATTATATAATTTCTTATCTGAATAATAATTTGTACCATTTAATTGATAGACATGTCTAAACTTGGGAAGTAATTAATTTTGCTATTAGTGTTTTTTTAAGATATTGAGGAAAAGAGATTTTTAAATCTTTGAATTTGTACAAAAATGCATTATTCCAGCTGTCAGATAATTTCACCCCCAAATTGGTGAGCTCCAGGCTACTGTTATAGAACCTGCATTGTCCCGTCCTCTGAAGCATTTTGTTCATGCCTTAATCAGTATTTATAACCTTGCTGTGTGACAACACTTGAAGTGATCATACTATTATATTACATGAAACCTGTCCCAGAGCTCAAACTTAAGATAAGGCACAATAAAAAATATAATAGGTGAGAATTAGTCTATTCAAAAAAGAAATGCAAAAGAGACACTTGGGGACAAATAAGATAAAGGGAGAATTATAAAGCATGCAGACTGTAGATACCTGCTATGAGAAACCTGCCTGCCTGCCCCAAATTTTTCAGGAGAATTTCAAATCCTACTGCTCTTTTTCAGGTAGATGACCCACAACCAATTTTATTTTGAATCTGAGCCCCTCATATTACCTTCCCACACCCAACCCAACATCTTCCTCCAGTGGTTTACACTGTCTCTGTAGATGGCAACTAAGCCTCCAATTGCTCAGGACCAAAATTTTAGAACCATCCATGAGCGTCTCCCTCTCTGGTACTTCACATTTCTTTTCACCCCTTGCAAATTCTTTCAGCTCTACCTTAAAAATATATCAACATATATGCAGAACCTAAACACTCTTCATGATCTCCCTCCTACCACCCAGGTCTGAGATACCAACCATCGCGAGTTATTGGGAACTAGGGGAGGGGGGTAGCCTCTCAACTAGTCTCATTTCTTTCCCTTTGGCCCTAAACTCTCCTTTCTCCATGTCCCCCGCTTCAGACTGTACTCAACACAGTAGTAAAAATGATTGTGTGATAGCTTGAGTCAGATATGTCACTCCACAACAGAAACAGCCAATGGCTCCCCACCGTAGTCTGAGTGAAAACCAGTCTTAAAGATGAACTGTGAGATTTGAACTCCACCCTCCAGACCTGCAGTGACACTATCTCAAGGAAAACCATTTCTTTGTCTGTTGCTATCATTTATTCTTCTCCAGGCACACTGATCACTTGTATGCTACTCATCATTCCTTCTTTCTGGAATGCTTCCCCAGTATCTGTGTGGGTCACTGCCTCTGCCACTTCCAGCCTTTGCTTGGATGTCACCGTCTCCTTGATTTATCCTCCGACCACTGTAGTTAACATTTTAACCCTGCTTCTAACCTAGTCCTCCCAACCCTCATTCTTGATTCGTTTTTTTTTTCTATCTTAAGCATTCCATTAAACATAAACATTGATTTCACATTTTTCATGAAGATTCCAGGTAATGTTTAGTAGGAATTATTGCTGAAAATCAATCCTTTGGGCAAATAACCTCTTTCTTCCTCTTCATCTCTTATTCTTTGACCAAGTGCTTTACATACTGTATAATTTACTTGTTACTTCATTTTTGTATCTTCTTTTTCTAGAACTTAAGTTTCATGAGAGGAGGATTTTTGCTTCTTTTATTAGCATCCATATGGTGAACATTTAGAGGTGTACCTGGAGCCTAATATTGCTCAATAAATAAGTTGTTGAATATACTTTGAAGTTTACTCTTTCAATGAATAATAATGGCTTTCATTTATCCCTTCCCTTTAGTATTTAGTAGGCTTATAGATGCCAGGTTTTGTAGAATGAAAGGGAAATGTAAAGGATTTCTATAGATCACAACATGTCTTTCTTCCTTCTCTATCCCCAAACCCCATGATATGAGGATTTTTAACTATTGAGGTTCATTTTTGTAGTTTATATACTTAGCATGGGCCCTTGACTAATGGGGCTTTTAATAAATATTTTGATATGGATGAATGAGTCATAAATATAATTTCTGTAAAATGAATAGCTTGGCTTAGAAGTGTTCCTCAATCTTGGTGCTATTGTCATTTTAAGGCACATTCTGTGTTACACGCTAGATGCCAGTAGTGCTCATCACAACCCTTCGATGGTGACAACCAAAAATGTCTTCAGGTATTGCCAAATGCATCCTGGGAGCAAAATCACTCCAGGTAGGAACTTCTGCTCTAGAAGATTCTAACATTTTATAAAATGAAGCTATGAACTTCTCATCTACTACCCTAATGGATGATCCAGGCTTCTTCTTCTCTCTCTTGCTTTCCTGATTTCAGCCACCAAAGATTTGCTGTCATCCACACAGAAGAATAAAAAGATGAAATATCAGTGAGTTGATCTATGTTGCTCTAATTCAAAGTTAATGATACAGTCTTCATGTTTCTGTGCTTGTTCCTGTTTTATCATCTCTGCCATCAACTCACTATTAAAGATTTTGTTTTCTTATTGTATGTGCAAAGGTAATATATAGACTACCAATACAATGAGGTGAATAGATTTGCAGGTTGAAATATTGAACCGTTTTATGTATGCAAAACCCAGTGAAAATAAACACTTAGCTTTTTCTGACACTATCTGGTTCTCAAGAGACTCTTGACAAACGGAATTGCTAAGAAAACACAGCAAGAATATCAAATATTTGGTGTTTATATCGTATCTTCAAATTGGTGAAATAAAATTTAGTACAATGTCTCTGTCAGGATATGTTATATCCATTGAATAGAATATTACATGTAGTTAAAAAAAACTCTTTTCATCAACTACTATGTTTTTATTTTACAATGTTCCAAACAATTAGCAAAAAACTGAAACTACTTCATCAGTGAAGTTCAGGCTCTGGAGAACATCAATCAAGTGACTCTGCCAACAATTCAATGTAGTGTTTCTCTATTATTTCACAGGGAAATTGGAATGTTGCTGAAACACTTTAGCTAAGTACATTCTGGCAATGGAAAACATAGCACAACTCTCAAGTCAATCATCAATGTGATTGACATACAAAGCAGGAAGATTTCTACCCTCATGCCCCCTCTTTACCTTATTTCTCTCTCTCTACTACCCATACCATAAGCAGAGCAATCCCTAGTCAAAACTGTAAAATAAATCAACTTGGGGGGTGACTAATGCTGTTTTCATTTGTAATTTGGCCTCTACATCCACCAGGATAGATGAACAACTCCCACAGACTTAGAAGTTTGAAACAACAAAAGCTTGTTTATCTCATGCTAAACATCTTGAGTCAGCAGGAGAGTTTGACTTGGAGACCTAAAGTGATGGGATCCTCACTATCTGGAACATTGGTAAAAGGAACAGAGTATGCTAAATTGTGGGTTAATACTTAAAGGCTCACATTTCGTTGGCCAAATCGTATCACATAATTGCGTCTCACTTAAAGAGGAGTAAGGTTGAGTAATCCTGCCATGTGCCTACCCTATAGGGAGAGAATCAGAAACAGGTGAAATAGCAATAATGACCATCTCAGGCCTCCTTTATTTTTCAGAAATGTTCTGCTTTATTGTCATAACGCTGGTCATTTAAATCGCTCATATGTGATCTTTTTTTTCGACAACCAAAATCCCTATAATGATAGAAAAAAATGCAACTGATTGTATAATTTCAAAGAGGAAGTGCTTTGCTTGTTCCTAGCACAGATATGTTTTAGTCATCTTTGTATCCTCAATACCGAGGACAATATCTAAAATGAAAGTTGGAGGCACTCCATAATACTTGTTAAAAAATGAATAGTTTTTTTGAAGTAGTGAATTAACACTACCTCTGAACTTTCATACAAAAACAATAATGAAATAATTACTTTCAATTCAAATAGAAAGTGAAAAGTACACAGAGTAAAAATAATATGTCAGTGTTGGAAATGGGTTTATGACATCGGTAAGAATCCACACCAAGGCAATGATCACTCAGCAAGGCTAATTTACTTTCTGCAGAAAGGGTACAACTCACCAACAGTCTCACCACAAGAGCACGCCAAACAAAGGAGACAGGGACATTTATAACTTACATAACCTGATGCACTCGCCCTATGGCAGTGTCCTATTTCCATTGGTCAGAATGGGACCTCACATTCTAAGCTTGACCCAATTGGTTAACAGCTTGGAAATTTCCCAAATAGGCAAAAGAGAAAGAGGACAAAGCAAAGAGGAAGCTAGTCATGAGATGGCCAGGAGGGTTTCCAAATAAGGAATGGCATGCACTGTGGTCAGGGGCTTGTTTAGTCCTGTCCAGGTGTGCCGGGGGAAGTTAGAGCAGCTGCATTAGAACATATAGATATAGATATACATAGAGCAAGGAAATGACAAGCTCTTTATGGTTTCGAGAAACTTTGAAGAAGAACTTCTCTATTCCTCACAGTCAGATAACTTTCTATTGTTATTGATTTTATCCTAATTGTATTGAAATTTTGATGTTCCCATAATCCTCCTCCCAGCCTTTTTCTCTTAGTATACATGCTAACCCCTGGTAATAAGGTAGAATCATGAGAGCAGAAACAACATTTACATTTTGTTTTTCTACTATAATGAAGCCAAAATCTTAATCAGGACTCATCACACAGTAGATAATACATTGAATCAATCTCCACCATTAAGGCTGAAGATATTCTCCATAAGATTATAATCCCCAATTCTTACATCCAGTCCAAATCTCTCTCTTAATCTTCAACTGTGTGTGTGTGTGAGTGTGTATATATACATATACGTATTCTTTGTATGCTATGGGTATCTCAAACTACACAAGTCCAAACTGGATGCATTAACTCTACTTCCTTCCAAACCTGATCTTCTAGCCCACTATTCTATGAAAAATACTATCAGTTACCTAAATCAGAAATCTGAGTATTATTTTTGACTATTTCCACACTCTTACAATCCATAGCCAGCCAATCACTAAGTATGGTCAAATCTACCTCTTCCCTGTCTTTTAAATATTACTTTATTTTCTCCAAATTCCTTGACAATGACCTGCATTAAGCCACTATTACTTCTTATGTAATTAATGGAACATTCTTTTGACTTTCCTCTAGCCCGTTTGTAATTTTTCCTCCAAGCGATACATGAAAATCTGATTCTGCCATTTTCCTGTTTAAAGTCATACAATAGGATATTTTTGTCTCCAGTAAAAAATATCTAACACAAAATATATTTTTGTTTAATATTTTTAAATAATAATTATTTTTTCTCCGTTTTCCTTTTTAGCCTTATCTCTAAACATCAGCAGATATGACACCAGATTAAAACATTAGTATTTAACAATGGGGATTATATAAATCTTTGATAGTTTGAGTGATATTAAAAAAAGAACTTTTAGCAAACACACACACGCGCGCGCACACACACACACACACACATACATATATATATTTCTAAAATCACTTTACTTCTCCCTAAAGAAAAAAAATGCTAGGATAGGTGGATATCTGAAAATCCACAGAAAAAAAAAAAAAAAACTGATGGATTCCATCTCCTTAGCTGAATGTGCCACTGATGTTCTTAGATGTTAGATATGGAGCTTGGATATTTGTCCATTTCTAAAATACTATGAATTTTATAGAACAGTCTTTGAGACACAGGGAATATATTATTATTATTTCCACATTGCAAATTGGGAAAATGAATTTTCAGTGAATTAATTGATTTGCCAAAGGTCAGTCAATTATTTTGTGACAGAGCAAAGATGAGTCTTCAGTTTTCTCACCCTTTTTTCTACTCCAGTGTTTATCTGGGATATATGAAAGTGGGGATAGGGACTACCAATCTCTGCATCCTAGAAGATTAAATCTAGATCTAAAGGAAAAGGAGAATTAAGTAGACTAAAATGAAAATCATGGTGATAATTTGACTTTAAAGGATGCCTTGCTTTTTCTGTGCCTATATCATTTCCGCTAATAAACTATCATTTCAGTGTTTATAGTAACCTAGAATATTAGCAATACACTTGCAAAACAAATGGTGAATAGTTAAGATTGTAAGATAAAATAAACATGATTATAATACTGTCATTTACTACATGTGCCTATGTACATTAACTCACTTAATTCATTTTAATAATAATTTTACTTACCTATTGCCTACATATTTTCTTCTGACAGCACAAGTCTCCAAATTATGAGTGAGTTAGCACAATCTTAGATAATTTAGAGAAGACTGCATTGCTGTCACAGTGAATACTAAGTAACTTCTGTATTCTGCTACTGAGTTTTGATAATATTTGTAAAGTCTGTTACTTATAAAATCTGTAGCTGTGTTGCATTATACTAAATTATTTATTTTTTAATCAGGAAATATTCTTTGGGATTATTTGTTTTTCCTTGAAATTTTATACTTTTTTATGATCCTCACCAAAACTAATCTCTAGCTAATCACTTTCTCACTCCTTTCAAAAGCAAATTTTGAATGTTTTGTTTAGCAAGTAGATTTCGCTAGAGTTTAGAACAAAACACAGTAATTAAATGTTTTTTTGGTTTTTTTTTTTTAACTTTGGAATATGCATCTAACAACATGCTCTACAGTTCAGTCCTAAATCAATCACTGGAGTTTCTAATTTCTCCTCCTACTTTTTAATATCCTAGTGGCTCTAGAACATCTCAAGCATGAACTGTGTGCTAAGAGGCAAAAGATGTAATAAATATATTACTGTAGCATATTTAAGAGTTTTAGCTGTAGTTTTTTATTAATTATATTTCCCTCTAAATAAAAGTAGCACTATAACAGGAGGAGTTTTAAGTGATCTTCAGGCATTTTCCCCCATTTTTTCTTTGTGAGACTACCACAAACATTTGGTTGCCAATTTAAGTGAGTACCATAATTTGACAATATATTTTAAACTGACAATGGAACTCACAAATCACCACTTGCTTACTTACATGGCTGAAATCACTTTATTTCTCTGCATTCAAATATTTTCTCTGGAAAATGCAAGAAATAATATTGATCTTACTCAATGCTAACTAACAAAAGTGATCACCAAGCTCTTAATGGATGCAAAGTACTATGCAAATGTAAGTGCTCAATGAGGCAGTGAGTCTTGTGGAATATTTTTCTGCTCTGTTAAAATGCTTGAATGTTCCATCTTCATAAAATCAGTTCACAATACTACTAAAGATGTTTCATTAATAAAATCATTGAAAAGTGCATCGATTTTTTCAATTAAAAGGTGGGATACTTCTTTAATGTAAAGTTAGAGTATTTGAGGAGCATTTGTACCAAAAGTCTACTTAAAAATGCATGTCAATGAGTGATCAGTAAAACATTCAGCAGGTTGTTTGAGCCAAAGGCCAAATTACTTTTTTAAAATAGTGCTTTGTTTCTATAATGTGAAGCTGGTATTTCTAATTACCAAATCACCTACTGTTATTAGTAGAAAATATTTGGGATACGTACACATCACCTAATGCTCCCTGGAAAATCTATTTACATGGTTAGGGCTAGTAAAAACAAGGGATTCTGAATGATCTGATCATGCAATCAGATTTAATTGCTCTCTGTTGGTGCAAACCAATTTAGGATAAACTGGGAATTCATAAATAAAAATTAATACAACATTGCCAATTTGGGTGACTAAGGTAGACCAAGTCCTTCACAAAGGCACCACGATGAGATATTTATCATGATAACAATTTTGGAGATGAGAGAATAGAGACTTAATGTTACTTCCTCAGAGTCATATTTCTCTAAGGGAGTTACTAAAATTTCATTCTATATCTATATAATTTGAAATCTTCTGTTCTTTTTTTCCTACTATAGCATGAATAAAGTATCCAAATATTTGGACTTTGTCATCATCTATTACTTTCAAATGGCAGCAAATTCTCATAAGGAATGGATTTGTAAATATTAGTTGTCAAATTTTAAGGATAAACTGAAAATTGGTTAGGTCAAGAAGGATTCATATATAAAACTTTAGTTCAACTCATATTCATGGAGCACCTATTTTATGCAAGACACAGTGCTTAATGCTGGAGAGAGATAAATAAAATATTAACTAACAGATACATTACTTTTGCACAAGACCTCACTCTAAGCATTTTACTTCTTAATAATTTAATCCTTACAACAATTCTGTGTGCTAGATATAATTACCACATTTCATATATAAAATAATGAGGTTGGGGAGGGTTTTATATTTTACTTTTAAGAAATTGGATCTCCCTATTGTGGAACCTGAATGTCAGACATTTGTAAAACAGGAGGGCGGGCTGGAAATTCAGGTAAGGGTTGATGGTACAGTCAGGAGTCTGAAATCTGCAGGCTGGAAATTAGGCAAGGTTTATATGTTACAGTCTTTGAGTAGAATTACTTTGATTACTTCAAAAGTTAAATTCTTGAAGTAGAATTACTACTTCTTCAAGAAAGAGGAAACCTCCAACTGACTGGATGACATTCATCCACATTATGAAAAATAATCTGCTTTACTTAGTTTACTGATTTAAATGTTAATCACATCTAAAAAAAGAAAAACACCTTCACAGCAGCATCTAGATTGGTATTTAACCAAACATGGATACCATAGCCTAGCCAAGTTGACACATGTTAACCAGCATATCTTCATTTTATAAATGAAGAAATAGAGATAGAATAAGTATTTTTCACAAAATCAGCCAGCTACTAAATGGAAGAGCCACGATTCGAAGCCTGGTACTTTTTTTTGAAGTTTGAATGCTTAACTACAACTCCAATATGAATCAGTCCTTCTACCTTCTGTTTGCCTTCCAATCTAGAGGAAAGGTAGTTAAGGATGCCATTTTCAGTTTCCATGTTTTCATGTTATGCTTGGGAAGATGGTGATGATGCACTGCTCTTATCTAGTTGTATCAGATATTTTAATTATAAATGTTTTTAAAACTTCCTATAAGTAAAGGTGATCAAAAGAAACAGTAGGTAATCACTGTTTTACAAAAATACATGAAGAGTTTGGAGTAGTTGGCCAAGTTGCATCTTTTTTCAATTCTGAAAGCTTAAGTGTCTGTGTCATAAACTTGCTAGTGCATTCCTCACATCTAGCAAGCCCAGAAGAGAAAGGGCACACCAAAGTCTGCAGTCACAACAAGCACAATTCTCCCTCGTTGACAATTAATGCCCTTAATACAGCCACTATCTACTGTGGCTTCGTGTATTTGCTGGGTTATTTTGTTTTGTTTTGTTTTGGATTTTGAGATCCAAAGGTATCTCAATTAAATAATTATTTCAACTTGTCAAGTAATTAACAGAAATCTTACTATACATTTTAGTACATTAAGTTATTGCATGTTAATTCCTTAGAATAGTGGCTGAAAAATGTTTGTTGTAAGTATTATTATCATATAACTGACTGATGTTACCCATCAATTTTTTAATTCATATAAATATCAATACATACTGACTGTTGAATTTTAGTTGTATTTTTTTGTTTGCTAGTTGCTATGTTACCCAAAAAGAACTCAAAACTAAGTCCTGGCTACCAATAAAAATCTAACCTCAAAGCAGTACTCTATATTTCTGCAAATATTATTTTATAATTTATTTTCTATATATAGAAAGAAAACTAAGTGTAAAACTTTTCCCAAAAACTATTTTGAAAAAAGAAATTGAGAGTTGCAGAATAGAGACACTGATAAGAACTTTTGTGATGCCTCTGAGTATTGCTGAATTTTAGTCAAAGGACTTAGCTCCAATCCTCTCTGTAAAGATGAGACTTTTGTTTAGAATTTACTTGCAAGTCTTATTTCTGGATCCCAGTTTAATAAAGTACAAATGAAGCCTCTTGGACTTCATTCATTTATCTCGTATCTATTAATGCTCTTTTTTTTTCTTTCTTTCTTTCTTTTTTTGAGATGGAGTCTTGCTCTGTCGCCCAGGCTGGAGAGCAGTGGCACGATCTTGGCTCACTGCAAGCTCCGCCTCCCGGGTTCACGCCATTCTCCTGCCTTAGCCTCCCGAGTAGCTGGGACTACAGGCTCCCGCCACCAAGCCGGGCTAATTTTTTGTATTTTTAGTAGAGATGGGGTTTCACCGTATTAGCCAAGATGGTCTCGATCTCCTGACCTCGTGATCCACCCACCTCGGCCTCCCAAAGTGCTGGGATTACAGGCATGAACCACAGCGCCCGGCCTATTAATGCTCTTTGACTCCAGATTTATCAAAGGGAAAGGGAAAATTTACTTCAATTTTACTCAGAAATTACATTTAATTCATTCCCTGCTAAAACTAATTGCTGATATCCCATCTATTAATTTTCAATGTCCTAAGTGATAATCCTGTGAACATGTAAGCTATATATAACCTCTACGAAGACACCTTTTTCTCTTTTAGTAGACACTGGCTGATTTATATTATATACATTGTCTATCAGATAACTTCACTTTATGCACAAATCTCTGGAACTTCTTATCTTTATGAACCTAGAGGAGATTGCATCAATGTCTTCTTTTACAAATGCTGTGGAATGGAGAAGACAGTGAATTCTAGTTCAAAGGAAGAAGGTGAAAGCAGGTGAAAATGATTGAGCCAAGGAGACATTGAGACCTTGGTCTGTCACAAGAGATCCCAGTAGGAATCAACAATGAGTTTGCTTCAAATCTAGATTCTCAGTCTTCATCTTTATTAATTCAAATGTAGTAAATCTAATGAAGGGGACCCTGAATTCTGAATTTTTAACTAGCTCCAAAGGTGAGTCATGAACTACCTTTGAAACAGACTGGTCTGTATAATACAGGTTCTTGTTTCTAAATTCTTCCCTTTGCTCCATGGGCTTTTGGTTTATTTCACCCAAAGAGACTACAAATATTCAGTGCATTTCTCCTCTGTCACTTCTATTTATTTCATGTATGCCTCTGTCACTTCTATTTATTTCATGTATGTCTGCTTTTGACATTTATATTAGTCTTTCCTCACACTGCTATAAAGAACTTCCCTAAGACTGAGTAATTTATAAAGGAAAGAGGTTTAATTGGCTCACAGTTTCATATGGCTGAGGAGGCCTCAGAAAACTTACAATCGTGGTAGAAGAGGAAGCAGTGACGTTTTACATGGTGGCAGGCGAGAGAGAAGGCCGAAGGAGGAACTTCCAAATACTCATAAAACCATCAGATCTCGTGAGAACTCACTCACTATCAGGAGAACAGCATGGAGGAACCCACCCCCATGATCCAGTCGCCTCCCTCCCTTGACACATGGGGATTACTAATCAAGATGAGGTTGGGTGGGGACACAGAGCCAAACCATATCAAGATTATTTATTAGGTTCTTTGACATCAAATATCCTATCTTTTCTTATTTTCATTTTCATTTTAGTTCTTCCAGAGTTGGTTTTACACAAAAATGAGTTCTAACCTATACTCTCGCTTCTACCAACTCAGCTGTAATGTCACAGTCAGAATTCTGACAGCTTTCCCATGTTCTTCCAAGCATGTCCTTCCTTAGAGACCTTTTTTGTCCTGGCTCCATTGTGACTTCACACTCTTAGGTAACTGATATTTATTATAAGTTGGAGACCATCAGTAAAAAACAGATGAAGAATAATACGGGTCAACTCCAAGGTCTGGTTATATATATCATGTTATTTGGTGGTTGATGATCCTCTTTCCCACAAATCTGTAAAGATAATATGCATCACATGTAACTACATAGATAGAATCTCAGACATTTCCATCCCCCAAGGCTGCACATTTGCCCCTTCACCTGAGACAGTAGGGCTTTTAGAGTCCTAGCATCCATTCACTCAACTTAGATGACATTTCCTTTGTCGTTTGAGTTAATGGATGTACGATAACCTTATGGAAGTGTGAAAGGACGTCAAAAGGCACTCCAGCTTTGCCGCTATTTCTAGTGCTTTCAGAAGATGACATGACTGATGAATCAAACCTAAATGAAGCCATAGGCATTGTCGGTTACAAATATGCAGGGCACACACTACTGCTAGTTCTCCTGTCAGGACCACAGTACATTTCCTTTGACAGTAATTTAAAGTTAACTTCAAAAATTTCTCCTGGCACAACAAAATAGGGTTAATATTACCATAAAATTACAATCTAAAATTACTATTGTTTTGGACTGCCTAGAATATTTATTAATAACACTCAGTGTTTGGAGAATAGATAACTATATGTATAAATTCCTCAGGGATCTCCGAGATTCTCAAGGTCAGCCTTTATATTTGATTTACATAAATAAGTACGGAGGCTTTAGAGTAGAGAATATAACAGGATTTGACATCACACAATCATCTTCAAATGCAGGCTATAGCATTACATCTCAGTTTGAGATAATATACAGAAAATAATGCCTATCTAATAAGATAATTTTTAGAATTATGTTACTATCATAGATAATATAAAATAATTGTACTGCAATTAGCGTATATTACATTGTCAGAAAAACTTTAAGTGCCTAGTAAATAAACAAAAAAATAGAAAAAAATTAACCAGGAAAAATGCAAGTTAAACAAATTCTATAATCAAGAATTTAATTAAGAAATAAAATTTTATTCTTAGAAATTTGAAATATATATATTTCTAAACTATGAATATCAAAGGCCCACAAATTTTTAGCAAAATGAGTTTACTACTAGCTCTGAAAATTAGTATTAGCATTTTGGAAATAATATAAATCCAGATATTTTTGACATGATAGACATAAAAAATACTGTAAAGAAACTTTATACTAGTATGTATATGAAATGTCTTTTTAAATAAAAGAAAATATAAAATAAACTATTTCATTTTAGTAGTATAGGTAGAAAAAGTATTATATATGGATAGAAGGTAAACATGCATAAATTAAAAACTATAATTATATGAAATATGAAAATACATTTATTTGAATGGGAAATGCCTGGAAAGCAGAAAATAAAAACTATAAAATCACTATGCTGACAACTACTTAAATAGCTATAAGATGGCATCTAGGTAAAAGATAAGTGATAAAAAGGTTTTTTTCTTGTAAACCAGGATTTTTGTACTTTTATATATTTTTTAAATGTTTGCAATGCTCATAGTATGGAGAAATAGGAAACTGTACAATTTACCACTACTTTCTTCATGCCTTTGATATGTCACTTAACTTATCTGAATTTCAGCTCATACATTTATTAATTAGAGATAATTAATCTTATATTATGGATTACTTGGTATCATATGAGTAAATTTCCTGGACCACAGCCTGCAACATCATGGGTAATCAAAATATATTAGTTTGCATGAATTCCTCTTTTATCCCCACATATCTAAAATGTAAAGGGGAAGAACCGTATTATCTCAAAATTATCTTCCCATCCATAGTTAACCATTCCAAGACAACATATTTTACAATATTTAGCATGTGAGATATTTTGGAATGAGGCATTCATATTTCTGTAAGATATTTGTATCAAAAAAGTCCTGACATTGTATTTCCATGGGACTGTGAGATTTTCTTCATGAAAGTCCTTAAAGTAAAACTAAATGAAAAGCCAACTCTAATATGAAGAAACACTGGTGATTTAAATAATTATTCATAATATATACCATCTTTCTAGAATGACCTTAGGAAAATTAAATCACTAAACAACAAAGAAAAATGCAATAGAAAAAGACTAGTGGAGTCAACCAAGTAATTCATTTATTCATTTAAATAATTTTTTAAGTAAATCATCATGCTAATGAGAGAATCAAAACATTTCCCAATTCAAAAGTTATGTTCTAATTTTGCATTTTTCAATAAATAGATTTCTGTTTTCTGAATATTTTTTCACTCCCATTTCCTCAAAATGTGTTCTTCATCCATGCACTGGTCAGGAAAAAGTCACTTTAATGGGTAAAGGTAAAAGCTGTTCTAAGAGAAGCAGTTCTCCCAACTCTGGCCACCTTGCTGGCTGATAACTTTTTGGAGCATTCATATGTGACATTACACATATCTCTGAAAAAAGAACACATTTCTCATTATCTATCACTTTTGAATAATAGAATGTTAGTCTCACACTTTTATTTTGGTTCTTGTAGGCTGTAAAAGGCCTAGAGAGTGTCCATTCAAATCAAATTTTGACTATTTTTCTCAACACTTATTTCTCTTCTCAGCCTAAGGAGGCCAAATATTCTATCACTTAATGAATTTGAAGATGGCTTAAGGGTTGCCATGGCCTGTTTGTACCATATTTTTCTTTATATAAATTTTGTTGCAATATATGTGAATACAAGTCCAAAAATGGTCAGTGCTTCTGAAGTTTAATCTAGATTGTACCATGGGAGGTCTTTGGAGGAGAGTATCTTCATATGCCTCTCACTGCTCATCTATACAAAAAGGTATATATTAATAACTTAATTGCAGGTTGGTTTAATAAATTATGCATCTCATTTCTGTTTTCATATTTTAGAACATGATAGTCCTCTCAGAATCCTCATGTGTTAGTTTCCTGGAGCTGCTATAACAGAGTACCACAAATGGAGTGGCTTAAAACAACATAAATGTATTCTGTCCTGAAGGCTGGAAGTGAGAAATCAAGGTGTCAGCAGGGAGAGTTCCTTCTGAGGGTTCCGAGGTGGACTCTGTTTCACGCCACTCTTCAAGCTTGTGGTGATGGCTGACAATCTTTGGCATTCCTAGGTTTGTAGATGCAACCCTCCAACCTCTGCCTCCATCTTCACATGGCATTGTCACCATGCCTTTTCCCATTATCCCTCATAAAGATGCTAGCCACACTGATATAGGAGCCCACCCTACTCCATTCATCTTACCTTTTCTAATCTGAAATGATGTAATTTCCAAATAAGGTCATCTTATGAGCTACTGGGGTTAGTACTTTGACATGTACTTTGGGAAGATACAATTCACTGATAATACTCCATTAAGAAATCTTCCTAAATGACTCCTCTGATGAGTTGAACTAGCTGAGCTGTCTTCCCACTCCACCCTCAAACCACATAGAGGTTTACCAGCCACCTGCCTGCCATTCTGAAGACTAGGCAATTACACTTTTGTTTGTATTGCTTTGTGGCATTTGTTACAAAGAGACTATTTTAAAACTATTGAGTCAACAAGTTATTCTAATAGACCTATGCCACACATCGTACCCTCATATATTGATTTTATTTCCCATGTGGCCAAAGATGCTGCATATGAAAAAAGAGAGAGGCTCCTAAACTGATATGAGACCATCCATCACAAATCAGACTGACATCTTCTCACACAAGTGAGGGAAGCTATGGCGCTTTAATCCCTGACTAATGCTCTTACTTTAAAAATCACCTGTAGTCATCCATTAGCCAATATTTTAAGAGAAACAAGCTAGAGGAGACAGCTCTATCAATACGAAAGGGACTACTTTTAAAAGTGACCTTGCTTATTGAATACTCAGCGTTATAAAGGAGTAGCATTTTATACACACACACAGCCTGGAAAATGCTGTGCAGAGAAGAAAGCTCTAGAGAAGGATAACATGTCTGTTAGCAGATATGAAACTTGTTAAAATGTGACCTAGACCAACCTGCCGTCAAATCAGTGGAGCAAAATCCTCTGTGAGCCAACAGAAAGCATCGCGCCAACACTGAACAAGACATCACCTAGTTGCATGTTTCTGTGTATATTCTTTGTGATCCATGCTTAGAATTCTGTACATTTACAAATTCTCTGGTGAGAAACTTGCAATTTGATTAAAAACCTTAAATCTAGAATTTTAATAAAAAACATATTGGATCTCCCTTAGCAAAAGATTATATTATAAGAGGAACATTTTGAGAGTAAGTTAATATAGAATTTCATCTAGTTTCAAAATCAGATCATTTGACCAACTTAATATTTCAAATTTACTAATCTTTTGCTAATTAAAAGTACATTGTATTTGTGTCTGTTAACATATTTATATAAATTCTTCATCAATATGTTGTCTATGCTCTGAAAGTTTCATTCTATCTATATACTACTTGATTGACCTATTTGTAATCAGGCTGATGTGGAATAAATGCCTTTTCATATTTGCAATGAATCTAAGTATCACTATATTCCAGCTATGAGGTGTATGTAATATAGATAATAGAGTATATACTTCTTGCAAAGTTACATGTATTTGCTATACCATCAAATCAGTTTAGCCATTTTGGAACCAAGCTACCTAGAGAGGTATTATTATTATATAGATATGTGTGTGTTTGTGTGTGTGTGTGTGTGTGTGTGTGTGTGTGTGTGTGTGTGTGTGTGTGTTACTTAGCTGGTAGGATTTACTCACCTCGAGAAGGGCAGCTGTACATTATTTTGTTGTTATTGTTGAAATTTCAGGGAAGAATGTTTCTCCTTCAAACTTCAAAAGTGTTTTAAAACTATTACTGTCAACCACTGGTTCTCACAAATTTTGTTCTCAAGATCTCTATATATGCATTAAAATTACTAAGGACTCCAGAGAACTTTTGTTTGTAGGTGTTGTATTTACTGATATTTATTGGGTTAGAAATTAAAACTCATTTAAAAATGTTTAAATTTTAAATTGATTTTAAATTTAAATATATACATTTACCGACTATTTACAAATATCAATAAACACATTATATGCTAATGTAAATAATACATATGTTATAAAGTAATAACTATATTTTCAAAAACAAAGTGAGAATAGTGGCATTGTTCTATGTTTTTTTAAATATCTTTAACTTTTAGATTAATAGTATACAGCTGGATTCTCATATCTGCACTTGCATACAATGTGGAATGAAATGTTGTTTTAGTTGAAATACATAAAAAATGAAGGCTCACATAGATAAGTATTTTGAAATTGGATATTTTGACAACATTTTTAGGTAATTTTGGATATTCTTTATAATATGCTACCAAAACTATCCTGTAATGGTTTATTCAAATTACTTGCAATGTGGAAACTGAAATCATATTTGGAAGAAACAATTGTTAGAGGTAATAGTTTTAAAACACTTTTGAAGTTTGAAGGACAAACATCCTTACCAGCGACAATACACTTCTCATACTATGCGATGTTGGTTTATCTTGAAGTTAAAATGGGTATTTTTGCCCAAGCATGAATTGGTAACATCATTCATTTGTCACTGGCTTATGTTGATTTTCCAAAGGAAGGCATTTTTTTTATAATGTAACAATTATTAATATCACCAGTGACCTCAGGAAAAAACTTTTTTTTTTTTTTTGAGACGGAGTTTCACTCTTGTTGCCCAGGCTGGAGTGCAATGGCACGATCTCAGCTTACTGCAACCTCTGCCTCCTAGGTTCAAGTGATTCTCCTGACTCAGCCTCCCGAGTAGGTGGGATTACAGACTCATGCCACCATGCCCGGCTAATTTATTTTTTGTATTTTTAGTAGAGATGGGTTTTCACCATGTTGGCCAGGCTGGTCTCAAATTTCTTACCTCAGGTGATCCACTTGCCTCAGCAGGTTACAAGCGTGAGCCACCGCGCCAGGCCAAAAAATCTTTCAAGTAGTAAACTATCAAGTTCAAACTAGAAAAATACAAGTTTTTCTAAAATTTTAATTCTTGCTTTAAATCTACAATTTTATCATTGGTAATAAATACTATTGATTGTTTTCCTTAAAAAGAAAGTGACAGGCTCACTTTGTTCATCTATAAGATGCCAAATACCCAAATCAAAATAATCAATTTTTTTGGTCAGTTGTGTTTTCCACAAAAATATTACTCCTGAAGAGAGGGGCTAGTGTAGCTTTCAATTCAATTACATAGTAATTTTCATGGAATAAACCATGTACTTTGGTCAGCAGCAGAAATGCTTTATGGGTAATTCTCATTTTATCACACAGAATACCTTAAGGGTTGAGGTCTTATAAAATAATAACTTTTACTGTTTAATAATGAAAATTGTTAAGTGTAACTGGTATCAGTGAGTATGTGTGTGCTTGTATCTGCAAGGATGTGTTTCCGCAAGAACATGGCGATAAAGAATATAGTGACTACGAGAATACTTAATGCCAGCACTTTAATTTATGCTAAGGCACCAGAAGTCTTACCTGCTAATTGCATTTGCATCATCAGGGCAAATGTTAATACATTGATAAAGACAAACAGTATCTTAGGGCTATAATAAAAATAGTTTTGATGTCACCTTGCATACCCTCTGAAAGTGCCTCAGGAGCACTTGGAAGTTAATGGACTATACTTTCAGAATCAGTGCATAGAAAGGTAACCCTTAGAGGAAGTACCAGTGGAACCCATAACTCCTGATTGTATTTATATATTTAAAATAGTAAACTATGCTTCCCATTCAATCAAAATTGCTCTTTCTAAATTATATTTCTGGTTTAAACATCTTACATTTTTCTTGCTGCTTCAGATGCCTTTAACTGCATCATTTTTCTTCTGTTTAACATTTTTCAAATTGTAATACAAAAAGGCACCAGTTAAACATTTTTTTCCTGGAAATTCTATGATATAGGACACTTAGAAAGCTTTTAGTTGACAAGACTCAGTTATGTATACTCTTCTTTGACCCTTATACTAATCACTGTGTGCTGATAACAATGTGAAGCTTCAGCTTTTCTCTTTTGGCCATGCGAAGGACAGAAGTTCTCACTGTGATTTTAACCCATAGGAGATGAGGCAGAATTTTTTTTGACATTCTGAACATCTATCAAAAAATGTATCATCATATTATAACCTGAACTGTCAGGCTATTATATTAATTCCTTTGAAAGATTTCAATTTAGCTAAAGTTTCAAGTAGTGATAATCTTGGTTCTTAATGGATATTATTCTAGTAGCATATCCAGAATACACAAAAAAATCACTTTCTCTTCAGGTGTTAAATATATTTGAAGATAACTTCAGAAAACCATTATGAGATGACGACGATCTTAGATTATAGTCACAAAAAGTCTTTATTTTTAAAACATCAGGATATTGGGTACATGTATTTGCTTTTATATGTATGTGTATTATACACATAAATATAAACACACAGATATACACACAAAAGCGACTGTGTGTGTATGCATAGATATAAAATCATTATATGTATATATAAAAACATTCTCTTTTGGTAGCCTATCTTTTTCCATCACTGGAGAGTCTGCTTTAATTTTACATAAACTCTTGTCTGGAATCAAGTAATTTAAGTAATTAACAATTTATTTAATTAGTCTTAGTTATAGGAAACATCACTCAAATTTAAATTCATATTTATTGGTTACTAAAATTTTAATTTTAATAGCTCTATTAGACAAAAATTGATTGTAATCTCCTTCAAATTTTAATAGTCATTCATTCAGATATTTGTATCAAGAAACAGTTATTGAGACTTGAGATAAAGCAGTAATGAAGAGAGATGTGGCTCCTTTCCTTCATAGATCTTCCATTTTATTAGAGGAGGAGGCAGGATATTATAATTAAGTAAACAAATTAATAATCAAGATAATTCCCAAGATTGTTAAGTGTCCTAAAGAAAATCAAACTAAAGGTTGGAATAGAGAGTTGATTGGTTCTGGGAGGTTCCAATTTAAGTAGTCAAAGGAGGCAACTCTTCCATGTTACACTCAAACTGAATTATGAGAAGCTAGGTGTGTAGAAATCAAACAGAAGAGAATTGAAGATGACAATTCTCTTCAATTGAAGAGAATTGAAGAGAAGAGGTCTGAGATGTTAGAACAGAGAAGTGGTCATTCCATATGGCAACATGAAGATTATTTTTGCTGTTCATATAAGATGAATAAATGAAGTGGAGGAGCCCAAATTCCTCTTACTCAGGGTTAAGTGAAGGACTGAGTCACAAAGCCTGAAAGAATGTAGAGATTTTCTTCAAGTTCACATGTGAATCAGAGTAGAGAAATATGGAGCGAGCTGACAAATAATGTAGCATCATGGAGAAGAAGTTAAAAATGATTATACTAGAAGGTGGTTTATCTTTAGGAATTGTGGTAAGCTAAATAGGTCCCTTAAATGTGCCCATGGCCTAATTCCCTGTGAATATATTACTTAGATGGCAAAAGGAACTTTGCAGATGTAATTAGTTAAGGATCTTTGGATGGGGAGTTTATCCTGGATTATGCCTGTGAGTCCAGTATAATTCCAAGGATCCTTATCAGAGGAAAGCTGGAGAATCAGAGTCAAAGAAGAAAATGTGCTGATGAAAACAGACTGGAGAGATATGGCCATGAACCAAGAACTGTGGGCAGCCACTATAAGCAGGAAAAAGTAGGGAAGCAGATTCTTCCCTAAAGCCTTCAGGTTTTATTTGGATATTATTTGATTTGATTTGATTTATTTTATTATTATTTGAAAGTCTCGGTTAAAATGCATTTATTTTTCTCAAGACATATACACAAACTCATGTACTGAGAATGAGGGGTAAAGGGGATGAAAAGATAATTGAAGAGAAAAGAGTACATATAAGCTAATCCTTTTTCATAGGAAAGATAGCATACTAGGTGGAAGTAGTAGATTTCTCTTTCCCAAGGAGAAAAGACTAAAGACTAGTCACATTTAGTATAGCATTAAGGTATCAATAAATCTGCAATTTCCAATGTAATCTATGTCAGTTTATTGAATTCAACAAACAATTGTCTAACGTATAATATAAGCTGGGTACTATGGTAAATCTTCAAGATTAATGCCATAATCACTGCTTGCAGAGTTTCATAGTTGTTGGTCAAGATGTCAAGTTCAAGATGTCAAATCCAAAGGTAACTTCAAATAGAATATATGAATCTTGTGTCTTGCTAACATTCAAGAGGAGAAAGAACCCAACCATAGTTTGCTAAACTACAGGACAAGTACAATTTTCCAGAAGAGATTAACGTGTCATTTGGGGCTTGAAGGACAAGGATAACAGGAGGATAAGAAGGCCTAGGATAAGAGGTTTCTATGTAAATGTAATTTTTAAATGCTGTTTTAATGTTTATATTATGGGATGTAAGAACTATCAATCCTATAAATTGTACTTTTAATTTAGTTATTACAAAATGTTATAATGTAGTGTTTTTCCAGGCCTTAGAGAGATAATTTGCTTCTCGATTTCTCTAATTTACCTGTGGAAGCCAAAGTTCTCCTAAACTTCTTTCCAAGAAAAAAAAAATTGCAGCTCTTTCTTTCATGTACTCATTTCCAGCTAACTTACTGAATGTTCACTTTGTTCCACCAGGATAAAGAGAAAAATATAAGAAAATTTAAGAGGCCAGTTTTAATTCATTTTGTTTATAGTTTATCCCTTTGATTTGTAACATTTTCTAATCAATGAAAAGGAACCCTACTTCATAATGAAATTGCCTGGGGTCAAAAATTCAAAACCAAAATATTCACAATAAAGCACACAGAGATGTAGCAATTAAAATGGCATAGCAATAAAATATCACATTGTGATACCTTCTTTTAAAGTAAAAACACCACACATTATACTGCATCATTAATTTTACATGAAAAGATTCATAAATTCTTTCTCTTTGCTCTCTGCCCACATTCAAACTTCTGCACATTAGAAAATAGTAATTTGTGCTTGACTGTATATAAATTCATTCAGTAGCAATTTCTTTTGGTGCTATTGTTGTATGTGTTTTTTCTTACTTTATTGTTATTTTTAATTAGAAAATGAATACATATTTCTTAGAATCCAAAGAATACAGACATTTATAAAGGAAGGGTGAATAGTCTTACCTTTCCCTCTCTTTTCCTCTCTCAACCTTGAGATGTGCTAAAGCAGTGTTGGCAATTTGGTATTTCTGCTTTCAAACTTTACTTTTTAAAAAATCCTTGTGCAAATATACATCCAATGTTTTATTTTCTTTTCTCTCATTTTTATATTTTACAAAACAAAATCGTCCACTGTGGCATAACATGTTATAGACATGTGTCGAGGTCAATAAATAAATAACAAACTAATTTATTTAGCTACTGCATTTTTTACTACTTCATTTATTTAATAATTTTTTACTACTTCATTTATTTAATAATTCCATATTATTTGGCATTTAAATTGTTTTCAGTTATATAACTTGCTTCAATAAATATCCTTGTGCAAATACATACCTGTGTACAAATCTGGCAGTTTCTTGGGATTTGTTGATGTGTGTGTGTGTGTGTGTAAGTGTGTGTGTGTGTGTTTTAGCAAAGTTTACTTTTAATAGATAATAGCATCTTATTTTTCCGGAAGGTTGTTCTAATATACACTTCCATCAGCAATGTATAAGTGAACCTTTCATTTAAAAGCAACAACTATGTCACTCTTTAAAATACTTGCTGATATAATACGTTAAATGCGGTTTTTTTTTACTGTTTTTATTTTAATTTCCCTCACCACCAGTAATGCTGAAGAGTTGTCTAATATAATTTGATGGCCATCTTCTTTTTCTTTTTTGTAAAGTATCAATTTATAAACTGTTTTCATTTTTATTGGGATTTTTAAATTTTTCATAAGTTTTCAAACTTTCTTCGTGTTTGTAAGTTTAACCCTTGACTTATTATGTATATTTTCAACTTTATGTAGTATACAAATGTTTTCATTTTATGCAATTATACACGACTATTTTATCCTAAGGTTTCCTAAGATTAAGTTTGACAACTAGAGAACATGTCAATATTTTTCTTTTTTTAATTTGTTAATTATTGCAGCACTTATTATAAAAAATTTAGTACCTTGAAGTTTAAAAAAATACAATGATTATTCTTATGGAGAATATCTAGATTCAATAACTGTTAACATTTTCATACATTTTCTTTGTTTACCTATCTAAGATTTTATTTGTGGAACTATTTGAAAGTTACAGAAATCTTAACATTTTACCCCAAAATACCTTACATGGATCTCCAACAAATAAGGACATTTTTCAGTAGTTCATTCAATTAGTTGCTCCATTTGACACAGAAAATCAGCTATAATTCCCCAATACCATCTACTATCAATCCATATTCAATTATACTTTTATTCTCAAAAGTTATAATTTTTTTTTCTAAACCAGAACCCAACTGTCAGTAATGCTAAACTTGCTCACTTTTTAAAGAAAATGACCACCAGATCTTTTTAAGAAAAAGACCCACTTACTTTTCCCGCATTTTTTCCCCTTTGCAATTCTCAGGTAATCTATGCAGTGGTTCTTTGGAACTTTACAAATGTCTGTTCTGCAGCCCTTCAATCATTGGTTTTAGCATTCATTTCTATCTGACTCACACATACACACACATACACACAGATGCATACAAACACCCACATATTAAGGAATCATGAATTTTTAATCTTCTCCAATTACAGAAATGATATTAATAATAACAAAATATTAATTCAGGTGTGTCAGACTTAGCCTATGGGAGTCCCTTTACGCTTGACTTCTTTGTTCTTTAGCATGTTCTCATGATATTTTGACTACTTGCTTTGCTTTCTGTTATAAGATGTCCCAACATTACTTAATGCTTTCTTTTTCTGGTCCAGGAAGTGGCCATTTCTCCAAAGAGCCTGGTTCCAATGATTCTTAGCAGTTAATATATTCTTCCTTCTGATTCACTGTCACTATCTTATTTTTGTGGCCACTTTTTCTCCCCCCTCGCCTCCACTTACCTAAGGGAAATCTCCTATTTCCAAGTGTTTCTCTTTATTCCAGAAGTGGAGCTTTTGCAACACAACCACCACTAGCCCATGTACTTTTCAAGCCCCGTTATTTCCAATCTTCAGGAGCAGGAGCCTGACCCATTGCTGGTGTGGCCACCAGAGTTAACATGGTCTCAGAAGGCCCACTTACACGTAAAAGCACTTGTTTGGAAATCACTGTCACCAAATTATGTGTAGTTATGGGTTATGGGTGATTTTTCCTTACCTTCTTGTCAATCTGCATTTTCTGGTTTTGTTCATTTACTTGTTTGTTTACTTGTTTGGATAATGTTAGAGATAGTCCACTTTATGTGGATACTTTATGTTACAGTAAGTAACTATATATCTATATCAATATCATTTATATCTATATCAAGATATATTGCTGGTTGCCAATATCCATCTGTTTCTATACTGTATCTCTTTACACCAGTCTAATGGCAAGCTCTGCCAATCGTTACAGGGATTATTACCTATTTTAATATGTGCTACTCAAGTCCCTCTTCCATCACCTTCTTTTTTCCCAGCTTACTTGAAAATTAATATGAACTATTTTTGCCACATGAATTATTAAATTAGCTTATCCAGTTTCAAAAAGTAATTCCTATTGGAAATAAATGTCATGCATAGATATATTTGTGAAAGCTGAAGTTTTCTGATAAGTTTTGTACTCTAAAGGAAGGTACATCTCTTCCAGAATGTTTTATGTCCTTCAGTTATTCACTATAATTTATGCAAGTAACCTACTTTGAATTTACCTTTACATGCTTATTGGTATTGGGGCTCAGAAAATAGTACCCCAGAATGAAGGCCTCAGAAGCAGTCTCAGAAGCAGTTTTCTCCGATCTGCTCCTGCCTTCCTATCTCTTAGCCCATTCTCCCCCAAGGCTAGCAATAGATCCCTCTTCCCCAAGGCAGGTCATAGAAACCAGAACCATTTTTTCCCCAGTGGTAACCATAAAACCTAAAATGATTATTCTAACTTTCCCTCCATCTTTCTTTGTAAAAACTGACTGTAAATAAATTATCCGACTACCTCGTTTGACTCTAAGTCATAAGACCCCTTTTCCAGAGAGTGCCTGCCTCATGTCCAGAAGTAAAAAATGCATGCTCAAAAAGGACAAGAAGAATCTAGACCACAGCCTTGCTGAGTTTTGCCTCTTAGTTTATTAGCATTAGATTATAACCTTTTTGTTCAATCATGTTTCTACAAGGCTGTCCACACTTTGTTGAACTTAAGGATAAAAATGGACTATTTCCTCTTTTTCTTTGGGTCTTCATTTTGAAGGCTCCCACATATACATGTTAAAAACATTTGTTTGCCTTTTCTCCAATTAGTCTGCCTTTTGTTAGTTGATTTTTAAACAAACCTTCAAAGGGCCCCCCACAGTTGTTTGGATATAACAAATGGACTATCTTCCTCATTTCTATTTATAAACAGGTAAAGTATAATAACAGAAAACTTCATTTTTGTTTGTCTACTATAAAATTAACAAATTATCTTTTATTAAGATTTGGGTAAATATCTTGGGTTTTCTTATTATGCAATTACAATTTATTCTATACAAACCTATAATTTATTTTAGAACTCTATTTTCCTGTCCTTATTTAAGTAATAGTAGTAAGAGAATATTTAGATTCTGTTTCTAAAAACTGCAACAGTTTCAATATTTAATATACGTGACTTTCATTCTTATGTTAACTGCACACATTCAATTGATACCTCTATTCCCATTTCACTAAACTTTGTATTATTTTTGATTTACTAAAATGTGTAAAATTCATCTCTACACTACATTGTTATAATTACATTGATTTTTCTCTACCTTATAAATATAATAACGTATTTGATTTATTTCCTAATGACAAAGCATTATTTTATTTCTTGAATGAAATACTTGGTGTTTGGGTATTATTATTATTGAATATACTGATTTTATTTTTTGTGCTAATATTATATTTAGATTTTTTCAGCTATAATTATAAATCAAATTATTAGGCTTTTGTTTTGTGGTATTTTATTAAGGTTATGCTGGTTTTTACTTCAGTTTAGTAGCTTTCTGTAATTTTCTGTGGTCTTTACAAAAGAAATGGCAGAGAAATTATCTCACTGAACATTCAGTGGTAAAGTCATCCTAAATAGGACATTTTAAAACGTGTATTTTTATAAATTTTTTGTATTATTGATCTTCTGAGGTTTTCTACCTCTTCTTGAGTTTCTCTAAAATTTTATATTGTCTTAATATTATATATATAAAATGTGATATTCCGTATTGTTTCCTTATTATTTTACCTATTTTCTTGTGTTTGTTGTTGTTTTTGTTTTTAAACAAGCTGACAAATGATTCATATTGTTTATTTACTTTTGCAGTAATGTTTTAAACTTTCAGTGAGAAAGTCTTGCAACTCCTTGGTTAAATTTATTCCTATTTTTTTGATGTTGTTGAAAATTAAATTTTTAAAATTTCCTTTTCAGGCTTTTCTTTGCTAGTATATAGAAAAAATCCCTGATTTTTTATGTAGAACTGGTACCCTGAAACTTTTCTGAATTCATTTGTTAGCTTTAAGATGTTTTAAATGATTTTTTAGGATATAAAGTCATGTCATCTGGGAATAAAAATAATTGTATCATTTCCCTTCAATTTGGATGCCTTTTATTTCCTTTTCTTGCCTAATTGTTCTGGCCAGAACTTCCAATACAATGTTGAATAGAAGTTGCAAAAACAGGTACTCTTCTCTTTCTCTCATTTTATGGGGAAATATTTCAGTTCTTCACTATTGTGTATCATGACAGCTATGGGTTTCATATCAATGATCTTTATTATGTTGGAGAAGTTCGCTTTTATTTCTAGTTTACTGAGTTCATAAGAGAGTATTGAATTTTGCCAAATTATTTTTCTAGATCAATTGAGATTCTCATTTTTAATGTAATTGTTGTGGTGTATCACATTGATTGATTCTAATGTCGAACCACCCTCACTTTCTTGAAGTAAACTCCACTTGGTTATAATGTATAGTGCATTTGCTATCCTACTGGATATGGCTGTTAGTATTCTGTAGAGAAGTTTTGAATCTATAGTTCTGAGGGATATTGGTCTTTAGTTTGCTCTTCTCGTAGTGCCTTTGTTTGGCTTAGTATCAGGGTAATGCTGGCCTCATAGAACAAGTTTGGAAATGTTCTCTCTCTTCTAATTGTTGAAAGAGCTTAAGAAAGATTGATGTTGATTTATTTTTACATGTTTGGAAGAATTTACCAATGAACCCATGTGGTCCTGCACCTTTTTTTCTTGGGTGGTTTTTAAATCTGTATTCAGTATCTTTTCTTTTTTCATGGGTCTGTTCATATTTATTTTTCTTCCTGAGTCAGTTTTTGTATTTATTCTATACCTATACTGTTCCATATACATTTTAGAATAGGCTTATCTGTGTCTTCACAAAACTGGACTGATATTTTGTTGGAATTGCATTAAAACTATAGATCAATTTAGGAAGAATTACTATCTTTTCTATGTTGAATCATATATGTTGTAATTTGTCTACTTTTTTTTGTTCCCATTTCCCATTTAGAAACTTCAATTAAACATATATGAAAATGCATTACATTATTTCTCACCTTGCTGAATTTTTTTTTCAGTCTTTTTTCTCTCTGTGTGTTTTTGGACACTGTCCATTATATTTTTCAGTTCAATAATCTTTACTTTTACAGTGTGTGATCTCCTGTTTATCCCATCCAAGTATTGTCATTTTGTAAATCTCGACCATGATATCCTTCTCTAGAAGTTCAATTTGTTTTGTAATATCTTCCAAATCTCTAATTAATATATTTAATCTTCTTTTTTCTTAAATGCAGAGATTACAGTTATATACCTTTTAGCGAAGCCTATCATCTGTCTAATTTCTGGGTGTATATGTATACACTCTAATTTCTCCTAATTATGGTATAAATTTTTCTGGATTTGTATGCTTGGTAATTATTGTTGGATTATGGACACTCTGAATTTTACTGTGTTGGAAGAAAGATGTTTTTGTAGTACTATAAATTTCTTGGCCTTTGCTCTGCAGTGCAGTTAATTTACTTAAAAATGTTTGATCGTTTGAGACTTGCTTTTAAACTTTGTTAGATATGACCAGAGTAGCCGATCTGTTCTGATCTGACACTATTCCCTATAAATTCTAGCTACTTTGCCTTCCCTAAATATCTATCTCCAAATCCTAAGATCAAAGAGACTGTCAGAAACTTCTCTTTAATTGGTAAATTGAGGCAATTTTAAGGATTATTTAATTTCACCTTCTTGCCTAAGTGATCACTCTTCTACGTGATCCAATGTCTTAAAACCATTTGTATATTTTGTCTTAAGTATTAATAGCTTCAGGCAGGAAGTAATTTGGGTACCCATTACAACAATTTTCTCTGGAAGTAGAGATCAGTTGAAAAAGTCATATTGCAGTTGCAGATGAAGATTCGTGGGAAGAACATCCAGATGGAAAAACCAACTAGTAAGAAGTTTGCAGGTGGATATGGGGTTTTCATGTTTGAGGAAGAAAAAAAGAGGTGGAGTAAGACTGTCAGGCAATGGGTGAGAAGAAAATGAGATGAAATGAGACAGACAATGTGCCAAGAATATGCTGTGGAATGTGGGCCAGGGTACAAGTAAAATTAGGTTGTAGCTTTCCTATATGTAAATTGCACCATTTATTACTGTTTCAGAGAGATTGGATTACTATTTTATGAATTTTCTGGTTTGTTACTTTTAAGAATATGTTATATTTATCTTTTATCTGTAGTCTACTTGAATAATGTTTCATCTGTAACTATAAATGTACCATAAATTATTTTTCTTTCTGGTGGAAATTATAGAAATATAATTTATCAGAAATCCTATTTTCACAGAGCACAAATTTCTAGCAATATTGTGAAAGAAGTTTCTTGAAATACTTCTCATGTATGTAAAAACCTTAATAGATAATTTCTCAAAATTTGACAATTTTACATATTTGCATGAAAATATCAATTGTCATTGACTTGTGTCCCCCAAATTTATAAGTTGAATCCCTAACAGTCAATGTAACTGTATTTGGAGATAAGAGCTTTAAGGAGGTAATTTAGATAAAGGGAATAATAAAGCTGGTCCCATAATCCAATAGGGCAGGTGTCCTCATCAGAAGAGGAAGAGACATCAGAAGCAGGTCTGCACAGAGGAGAAGCCATGCTGGGATACAATGAGAGGGCATCTGTCAGCAAGCCAAGGAGAGAAGCCTCAGGAGAAACCACAGCTGTCGACACCTTGATTTTAGACTTCCAACCTCCAGAAATGTGAGAAATACATTTATGTTGTTTTAGCCACCCACTCTGTGATACCGTGTTATGGCAGCCCTAGATGACTAATATACAAATAACTAGTTGTGAAACTGAAAACTTCTGAAAAATCTTTATAAAACATCAAATATTATTAACCTTGATTGTAAAAAGACTGAATTTTCTTTCTACTATCTTTATAGAAAAAGATAATACAAAATATTTGTAATATGAATACGAAGTCAAAAAATGTAAGAAAAAAGTATTATAGAGATGTATTAGGTAGCTGATTAAAAATGTTATTTTTCTAGAGTTTGCAATCCTTGTTATTTTTTGCACAGATTTTTAAAATGTGCAATTTTTGCTTTTTGTCCTTATTCTAAATGTTCACTCTCATATTTGAGTATGCATTTGTAATTTTGAATTAATTTCTTAAAGTAGGCTCCTCAAATTGAGTAAACCTCAGGTTTTACATAATCTGAATCTATCCCTGGTTAAAAGTTCTGGCTTTAAAACCAGAGTGACCTGAATCCGCACACAACTTCAGTATTATCACTGTCTGTGACTTGGGAAATATTTCAAAGGACTTAGGTCTTCTGTAACAATACCTACCGCATGAGAGTGTTGTGTTAATTAAATGGCATAGCCGCATATAAAATGACTAGCAGAGTTCTCTTCTTATACTTCTTTGGTGGGCTTCAAACTATTGTACCCCAACAAAAGTGACACATGACAACAAAAGTGTATTGTTACACTTTTTTGGGGGTACAATATTTTGTTTAAGGTCTTGTGTCACTTAATGATAGGGATACATTCTGAGGAATGTGTTGTTAGGTAATTTTGTCATTATGTGAACATCATAGATTGTACTTATGCAAACCTAGATGGTTGAACTTACTACACATCTGGGCTATATGGTAAGGCCTATTGCTCCTAGGCTACAAACCTGTACAGTATGTGATAGTAATGAATATTGTCACCAATTATTACACATTGGTATTTATGTATCTAAACATAGCTAAATATTTTTAAAAGGTACATTAAAAGCAGTATAAAAGATAAAAAATGGCCAGGTGCAGTGGGTCGCACCTATCATCCCAACACTTTGGATAGACAAGGTAGGAGGATCACCTGAGCATAGGAGTTTAAGACCAAGCTTAGGAACATAGTGAGACACCGTCTCTAGTAAAGCAAACAAAAATTAGCCAGGTATGGTGGCATGCAACTGTGGTTCCAGCTATTTGGGGGCTGAGAGGGGAGGATCACTTAAGCCCAGGAGTTTGAAGCTGCAGTAAGCCATGATCGTGCCATTGCACTCCAGCTTGGGTGACAGAATGAGACACGGTCTTGGGAAATATTTTTAAAATTAAAATTTAAAATGATACATATTTCTGAACCCCTTGAGTCCTATAAAGAAAAATTGAATATCAAATTTAATAGGCCAGCTACATTATAATCTTATGGGGCCACTATTATATATGCAATCTGCTATTAATCAAAATGTCATTATGCAGTGAGTGACTATATATACATTTATGTAAATAATACATTATAAAAGAAATGAACAATAAACATTTATTAACATATTTTAATGAGCTTTTGATGTTCCTAATAAAGTTAGACTGCTATGGTTTTAATGTATGTTTTTCCCCAAATTTATATGTTGGAATTTAAACTTCAAAATAATGATAAGAAGAGGTGAGGCCCTTAGAAGGTGTTTAGCTCATGGGTGCTCCACACGCAAAATGGAATTAGAGCCTTTATAGAAAGGCTTGGGGAAAATAGCTAGACCCTTTCTTGCCCTTCTTCCCTTCTGACTTCCTCCAGTGAGGACACAGAATTTGTCCCACTCAGAGGATGCAGCAATACGGCACCATCTCAGAAGCAGAGAGTAACCCTTCACCAGACACCGAATCTGCTGGCCCCTTGATCTTGGACTTTCCAGCCTTCAGACCTGTGAGAAATAGAGTTCTATTCTTTATGAATTATCCAGTCTGTGGTATTCATATTGTTATAATATCAGGAATAAACTAAGGCCCAGGGGAATTTTATTAAAAGGGAAAATATGAAGTCGCTGCAATCCTAATGGAAAGGCACAAGGAAAAGGAAGGTACAAAACTGAAGAGTAAAAAGTATAGAAACTGACTATACAATTTTGTTCTGGGTTAGCCCAGTGGGAACAGAAATTAGGCCTATCATCTCCACCAACCTCAGAAGATGAGAATAACTGAGAAAGTTCACCCAATGTATCTAATATTATGTAGAACTATTTAGGTCAAATTCTTTTTTTACAGGACTATAAAAAATTACAGATGATGCCTATGTCTGTGCATATTTATTCAGTCTCTCATTTAAACAGAAAGTCAATTCAGACGCTTTGTTTCCCATATACGTAGAGACAGTTTGAGCCACAGTTAAAGTTTCTAGGATTTAATGGCCAATCTATAGGAACTTTATCTATGTAACTGCTGCACCAAATTCTTTAATATGTCATTTTCTTCACTTTTATTTTACTTCCCTTACTTCTGTTTAAGAAAATTTTCAGGTCCAAACATCTTGTTTAAACTCATTATTTTTTTTTTTTGTATTTCAATCTCTTTCACATTTCTGTCCACTTTAATTTTTTTTCTTTTTTCTCTTTCATGAGTTTGTCCCCAGTTGGCATCTTCTCTTCTATGCTAGGATTTATTTTTTTTAAAAAAAGTTTTAGATGAAATGAAAGATACGAGAGATATAAATGAAAGTGGCATAAAAACTCCAAAGCTAAGGAAGATAATAGAAGGAGACATTTTAAAATTAAATGCAAACAGTGGCTCAGAGAGTACAAACAAAAGCAGGTGGAAAGAGGACAATCTCCAGCATCCAGAACCAGAAATGGTTCTAAAAGGTCAGTGCATGAAGCACACAGCCAGGTCAGCAAACATTTCTCTCTCCTCAGGCCAGAGAAGTAAATAGAAAATTCACAGGAGACTTGAACAGTAAAGGAATAGTAAATAAAATTGCTACTTGGACGCCAAAGAGACAAGATTTGCACCAAACAAGAGTTTTAAGTTTAAAAATCACAGGAAGGCACCTGAGGCTAGATCCACAAAAATTTCTGAAGACATAAATATTCTGATAAGGTCTGAGATATTGTTGAAAAACTAAATTCTCTAACATAAAAGAGATAAGAGTTTAATTTCTTTTGTTTGCTCTTTCCTAGCTGTGTGACCTGTTAAAATTTATTCAACCCCTCTGAGCCTCAGTTACCTATCAATCATTAACTGAACAACACATGTCAGGTCATCACATAGATTAAATACATGAAAATTGCTGAGGACAGTATAACACAAAACCTTACCAAATTGTAGTTTGCTTCCTAAGAGACTGGATTACTAAATTGAGAGACTGTTTCCATGGTCAATAAAACTGAAAAAAGTATAATCTGAACATAGTTCTGGATTGTTATTTAGAAGGTGTGCAAAATTGTAAATGACTCATTCTCATAAAAAAGCAGCTTTCTTTGGTTCTTATATGCCTCAGGCTCTCCACAGCCAAAAAATGAATTAGATAAATGAACAAGTTCTGGGTAAGATTCAAGTACATACTTCATTGGAGTACTTCAGAATAAAGGTAAGATTGACCTGAACTCTTTTTTATTTTTTGTCTAAGATTTCTTGAGTATATTCAGTCAACTTTCCCTTTTCAGCTTCAACAGGCTGCTGCAATAACTATGATGAATAAAATGTACCAATTGCTTAGTTAGGACACTTAGGTCCTTAGATTTCATCGATCACCCATCGTGAATCCTCTATCAAACCATATATCGAAGCTGACAATAAATAGCAGCATTCCTATATAACAAATTTATTTTCTGTTCTCTCTTTTGTATATTTGATATATAATAGAAAAACAAAGAACAAGAGTTCTTAGCATAGGTAATCTCAAATGGAGCACTATGTTGCTGGGTAAATAAGAGCCATCTTTGCTTCGTGGAAATTAGACTTTTTCATATTGACATTCAGCATCATCTAGAAAGCAGTGCTCTATCCAGTTCAAGCTGTCTGCACAAGAGCTGTCTGCAAAACCAGCTTTAGCTAGTGGATGTGTCAAGTAATTTACTTTTCACTAACTAAAGATTTATTAAACATTTTTTAGCAACACTGTCCTGGGCTATGAAGGGATACAAAAGTTATATATGTTCCAACCCTCAAAGGAAATATTCTATCCTTGCATCAATAAGGGAACCAGGAATGGAACAATGGAAAATATTGGAAGTTTATAGTAAGTAGAATTGTAAGTAAAATGATAACAAACAGGTAAAATCACATATAGGAAATTTAGCATCAAAATTTGGCCTATAGACCAGGGATAATCAAACTTAACTACGTATCATAATCACCTGGAAGGCTTGGTGAGTTGCTGATTTAATAAGTAGCTTGGGTTGAGGCCCAAGAATTTGGATGTCTAGCATTCACATGTGATATAGCTGCTACAAAGGGGACTGCAATTTGCAAAACATACCTAGAGCACCAGAAAGCCATCTAAAGATCAGTCTAGTTAATTTCAGATAACTTCTGTATCTTGTAGAGACAGCACATTGTGATACCCATAATATACATATACACACACACATGTGCAGGTGCACACACACACACACGAGCACACACACACCGCAGAAAAACATCAGGAATATTTAGTTGGATTGCGTTAGGAGTTTCTTTCTCCCGTTAGAGATCCTCAGCCTCAGCTATTGCTTTTAGATGAACGTGCAGCCTCTCCCTGCTCAGATTCAGATTCCCTTCCTCATCATAGGGTTTTTTTTCTGTTAACCACAGTGTGTGATTTCACATGTTAATATAAAAACAATTCAGAAATACTGGGGAAAATATTATTTCTGTCTGTAGTTGCTCCTCTGATATTTATGAGACCCGCCTGGTTTCCTTACTGGTGGAGTTTCTAGATGATAGTACAACATTTAAACATATTTTTAAAAATATTATTACAAATATTAACTAAAATTACTGAAAAACTAATATTCTTTTAAAATTATAATTTTACAATTATGACATAAGTACTCTACACTTATACAATACTTAGGAAAAAAATCACCAGTTAGATGAAGCTATCATTTTTGTAGATTCTCATTTTCCCTTTCTTCTATTCATGTATATACCATGTTTCAAAGAATAAGATCAGGACTTGCATTTTGATCTGTAACCTGTTTTTGTGATGTAACAATCCACTATAAATCACCTTCATGTCAACAAAAATGTATCTAAAATATGAGATCACACAACATTTTAAAAGGTATGACTTTTCAACAATGTTTTTTAATTTTCTCCCTTATTTCCTGGTTTTAGGGAATTGAATATATAACTTAAAAGACTAGTTTGTTTTATATTGTGAATTTCTATTATTGGCTGTTTGTACTTTCCTGCCTGTAAGTATAATTGAGTTATGACTGTGCTTTCTATTACTGAATATATCTTATCTATTTTTCAGGTCCACCTTAGGATAAATTTGAAAGCATAAAGCCACCTATCAATAAAGACATGTACAACTGACTCCATGAAAAAATGTAGCTTTCTTTGATTAGATGCCTGACACTTTCTGAAGGACCTTGAGAATTTTACTCATTTATGGAAAGATAATTTCCTACTAATGAAACGTGGGATTAAAAGTTGAATCAAAGAAAATTCAATAGCTAATTATAATCTGTGACAATTGGGGTCTTTTAACCAGTGAGATGATCTATAACTAACAGAATTATTGCTAGGAGACAGGGAAAAAGAAATATTTTTTAAAAAGATTCAGGAAAAAATATTTATCAAGTTTGATGGAAAATATATAGATTTATTAATTCATTTATAAACAGCATAATATCTAATGTTATGTTCTTATTAATTACGAGTTTTGGTGAGTCATTTTGAAGAATTTAAGAATGTTTTATAGAAGCTAGCTAATTTTATTTTGTTCCTTTTTAAATAAATTTTAAAATGAAATAATAAGTCACAGGAGTTTTTCTCACATGTAAATCTCTAAGTCAGACTATTGATGAGAACATTTAAAACAGTGCTGAATCATCAACAAAGTCCATATTTAGTTGAAGTACACATTGATCACCTGAGAGATGAGAATTCCCTCAACCATTACGCAATTGCTGAATATGTCTTCAGTACTAGGCATTATGATAGTAGAGAATGAAAAGATGAATTAAAACATCATTAAAATTGAAGTATATATTTTAGTAGAGAATAAAAAGGAAAATCGATTACTATATAAATTGTTAAGTTAGCCTAAAAACAGAGGAAGTTGGGATTAGGCAATCTTAGTTTATTTGTAACAACATCAAGCTATCTTTCATGACTCACCTTGAGATTCCATGAAAGTTTTCTTTTTTTTTTTTTTTAACTTATTTTAAGTTCAGAGGTATAAGTGTAGGTTTGTTACATAAGTAAACTTGTGTCATGGGAGTTTGTTGTACAGATTATTTCATCACCTAGTATTAAGCCTAGTGCCCATTAGTTGTTTTCTTGATCCTCTCACTCCTTCCAACTTCCACCTTCCAAAAGGCTCCAGTGTGTGTTGTTCCCCTCTGTGTGTCCATGTGTTCTCATCATTTAGTGCCCACTTATAAGTGAGAACAGGTAGTATTTGGTTTTCTGTTCCTGCATTAGTTTAGTAAGGATAATGACCTCCAGCTCCATCCATGGCCCTGCAAAACACATGGTCTCATTCTTTTTTATGGCTGCATAGTATTCTATACTGTATATGTACCACCTTATACAGTGTTGTGTGTGGAGTTGGTTCCTTCCAGTGGGTTCTTGGTCTCACTGACTTCAAGAATGAAGCCATGGATCTTTGCAGTAAGTGTTACAGCTCTTAAAGGTGGCATGGACCCAAAGAGTGAGCAGCAGCAAAAGTTATTGTGAAGAGCAAAAGAACAAACCTTTGGCAGCATAGAAGGGGACCCAAGCAGGTTGCCACTGCTGGCTGGGGTGGCCAGCTTGTATTCCCTTATTTGTCCCCACCCACGTCCTACTGACTGTTCCATTTTACAGAGTGCTGATTGACGCATTTACAATCCTTTAGCTAGACATAGAGTGCTGATTGGTGTGTTTTTACAGAGTACTGATTGGTGCATTTACAGTCCTTTAGCTAGACATAGAGCACTGATTGGTACATTTTTAGAGTGCTGATTGGTGCATTTAAAATCCTTTAGCTAGACACAGAGTACTGACTGGTGCATCTACAGTCCTGTAGCTAGACGCAGAGCTCTGATTGGTGTGTTTTTGCAGAGTGCTGATTGGTGCATTTACAATCCTTTAGCTAGACAGAAAAGTTCTCCAAGTCCCCACTCGACCCAGGAAGTCCAGCTGACTTCACCTCTCAATCCCCCCTCTAAACAGGACACCCCAAATGCTGTTGGGAATTGGGCAATGACTGCTCTAGCTAATTCCAGCTAGATATGGGACAAAGAAGGTGCCCTGCAGTTGTAGTGTCCTCCAGAGGGGAACTCTTTAGGCCAGTCAAAGGGCCAGTGGGTCGGTCCAGGGGTCCTTGGTAGAAGTTGTTAGTTGAGCTCATTTGGGGTTCCATTTGTAAGACCATCTGTAGCTTGATGGCCTTGATCCGAGAGGAAACAAATTTGACAAGGAGATTAAAAATACAGGACCCAAAGGCAAGTAATAGCAAGATGTCTGTCACGGGACCTAGAAAGGGGAGAAGTCATGTCACCCAACTCCAGAGGTCAGTATAAGAGTTTGAAAGGCATTGTCTGATTTCAGAACCCTTTTCCTATACACTTTGGGTGGTGTCTTGTACTATCCCTGACTGGTTAGTGTAAAAGCAACACTCCTCCCCCAAGAAGGTGCAGAGTCCTCCTTTCTCAGTAGTAAGGAGGTCTAGGCCTCAGCAGTTTTGTAGAGTCACTACTGCCAAAGAGTCTATTCTGGACTGTAGAGTAAGGATAGATTTTGTTATTTCTTGCAAACTGTCTGAGAAATCCTTTGAGAGTGTGTGGTAGTAGGATAATACATGTTAAACTGTTAACTTTTAGCAAACTTTACTTTTGATGAAAATTTGTAAGTTTCGGATTTCAATTATTCTTTGCTGTTAATAAGACCTCATTCAGTCCATATTAACTTAAAATTGGTATAGATGGCTCCTTCCTGATTCTGTAAGTACTTTAAGGTTTAGCTGAGTGCAAACAGCTCACATGTTTGAGAAGACCAATTATTAGGCAATTTTCCTAACTCTGCTTCTACAAGAGTTTCCTTATCACTTACTGAATATCCATTTTGTCTTTTTCCTTTAATCGCCCTGGAGGAACCATCTATTGTCCTATACTGAAAGGAGTTCCTCCTAGGTATGGTCGGACTTTTGTATGGTAGTTAATTAAGATTTAGATCCCCTGTTAGGAAACCTGCTGGGTTAAGGATTTTTGATAGGAAGGCTATGGGTTGTCAGTGACCTCAGTGCTTTTGGGCTACTCCCTTGTTCACACTGACAACAAGGTGGCATTGGAATGTTATAGGATTGCAGAGAAGACCTTCAATTATCAATTACAGGTTTTAAATTTACTCTGGCTTTTAAAGGAATAGGGTACACTGTTTTTTCTTTACTACTTCCATCTCTCTTTCCTTCTCTTTCTGTCTTTCTGTCTCTTTCTCTCTGACTCCCTCTTTGTCTGTCTCTTCCTCTCTCTCTCTCCCTTTCTCTGCCTTTGTCTCTCTATGTCTGTCTGTCTCTTCCTCTCTCTCTCTCTCTTTCCTCTCTGCTGGTCTTTCCCTGCCTCTGCCAGCCACTTATGCTGCTGTTCTCCCCTCTCCTTGCCCTTTTGATGGCTTTTGCCTCAGCAGTGTAAGACTGCCACCTCCTTGGATTTTTGCAGTGTGTGCAATAACTCCGTGATTTCCTTGTGGTATTTAATGGGGCCTAGAGGTTAGGAACTCCCTTTCTTTCCATATTGCAGCATGGGCATGTAGGGTTAGATAAGCATACTTGATATCTGTATACACATTTATTCTTTTTCCCTTTCCCAGTTCTAAGGCTCGGGTAAGTGCCACTAGTTCTGCTAACTGGGTGATTGTCCCTGGGGGGAGAAGCTTACTTTCAAGTATGTTACATCACTAACTATGGCGTAACCTGCCTTTTGTATCCCATTCTCCACAAATGAACTTTCATCAGTATATACGTTAAGGTCAGGATTAGCTAATGGGACTTCTAAGAGATCCTCTTGGGTGGCATAAGTCTGGATTATAATTTGTTGGCAGTCATACTTGATTGGTTCTCCATCCTCTGGGAGAAAAGTGGCAGGGTTGAGGGCCACACACATGCATATTTGAAGCACCAGTTCCTCAAGAAGTAGGACCTGGTATCTGAGCAGGCAGTTGTCTGATAGCCGTAAACTTCCTTTGGCACCTGGCATGCCATTTACATCATGAGTAGTCCAGACAGTGAGATCCTTTCCTTATATTATTTTGATGGCCTCTGACACTAAGATGGCCACCACTGCAACTACCTGTAAACAGTGAGGCCAGCCTTTTGCTACTATATCAATTTCCTTACTTAGGTATGCCACTGGTTTTGGGGTTGTCCCACAAGTCTAAGTAAGGACTCCAAGAGCTATTCCTGTTCTCTCTGTGATGTATAAAGAGAAGTTTTGTCATGTGGGAAGGCTTTAGGCTGGAGCTTGTAATAGGGCCTGCATTAGGGTTTGGAAGGCTGTTTCTGTCTCTGGTTCCCATTCTACTAGGTGAGTATTTGCCCTCTGGGTCTCGTTGATTAGAGTATAGAGTGGTCTGGCCATCTCACTGTATCCAGTGATCCATAGTCGGCAAAAGCCAGTGATTCCAAGGAACCCCCTGCAATTGTTTTAATGTCTTAGGGTGAGGATAAGCCAGTATAGGCTGTATTCATTCCATGCTGAGGGTCCTGGTTCCTCTGGATAAGATTAGGCCTAGATATTTGACTTCTTGTAGGGAGAGCTGGGCCTTCGATTTAGATGCCTTTTACTCTTGATTAGCTAGAAAGTTCAAGAAATCTAGAGTAGCCTGCTGGCATGAGGCTTCCGAACTGGTATCCAAAAGTAAATCATCCACATACTGAAGGACCAGAGTGCCTGGACTTGAGAAGTGGCTTAGATCTTGGGCCAGTGCCTGACCAAATAGATGAGGGCTATCCCTAAACCCTTGGGGCAAGACTGTCCATGTAAGTTGGGACAAGTGTGGTCTGTGGGATCCTGAAAGACAAAGAGAAACTGGGAGTCAGAGTGCAGGGGATTACAGAAGAAGGCATCCTTGAGGTCCGGAACCGTAAACCATTCTGCTTACTCTGGTATTTAAGAGAGCAAGGTATAGGGGTTGGGTATAACTGGATATAGAGGAATTACTGCCTCATTGATGAGTCTAAGATCTTGCACTAGTCTCCACTGACCATTCAGTTTTTGTACTCCTAGAATTGTGGTGTTTCAGGAACTGCTGCATTTTCTTACTAAGCCGCAAGATTTTAAATGTCTAACAATATCCTGTAATCCTTTATGAGCTTCAGGCCTTAAGGGCTATTGCCTTTGATAAGGAAAAGTGGTGGGGTCTTTTAGCCTGATTTGGACTGTGCAGGCATTTTTTGCCCTTAAAATTTGTCCTTCCAATGCCCAGACTTTAGGGTTGATTCCCTCCTCAAGCAGGGGAATACAAATGGGTAACTTGTTCCCCATATTAATGTAGATAATGGCTCTAGCTTTGGCATTAGCCAAATATTTCCCTCCCTAATAATGGTGTGGGACTTTCAGGCATAACAAGAAAGGCATGTGAAAAGGGCAAAGTCTCCCAATTACACCTGAGGAGGTGGGAGAAATACCTGGTTACAGGCTGTCCCAGGATTCCTCAGATGGTAACAGACCTTGAGGAAAGCCGTCCAGGACACGAGATTAACACTGAGAAGGCTGCACCAGTGTACAGAAGGAAGTCAGTTTCCTGGCCCTCAATGGTTAAACATACCTGGGGCTCAGTGAGTGTTATAACATGAGCTGGCACTTGCCCAGGGCACCCTCAGTCCTGTTGTTGGATCATCTGGCTGGGGGCTTCTGGCCCAGAGAACCTTTGTCCTCTGGGGAAATGCACCTTCCAGTGATTGCCTTGGCAGAGAGGACATGGGTGAGGGGCAGCTTGTTTCTTGTTGGACAATCTTTTTTAAAAGTGTCCTTGCAAACCACACTGATAACAAGCCCCACTGGGTGACTGGTCTGCTCCATCTTCTGTCCTCTCCAAACCATCAAGGTTTGTTTGTCTGAGGGCCATGACTAAGGCTGTAGCCTTTCTCTGATCTTGCTTTTCCTTTTTGGCCTGTTCCTCTTGGTCCCTATTATAGAACACCAAGGTTGTCAGGTTTAGTAATGCCTCCAGATATTGTTCAGGGCCCAGGGCTCGCTTTTGGAGACTTCTCCTGATATCTGTGGCTGATTGGGTAATAAACTTATCTTTTAGGATCAATTGACCCTCGAGTGAGTCAGGTGACAGGGGAGTATATTTTCTTAAGGCCTCCCGAAGCCACTCAAGGAAGGCTGAAGGATTTTCTTCTTTTCCCTGAGTTATCGTGGACATCATTGAATAATTCATGGGCTTTTTCCCAATTCTCCTTAGTCCTTCTAGAACACAGGTCAATAGATGTTTACAAGTACAGTCCCCATGATCTGAGTCAAGGTTCCAGTGGGGAGCCATACGGGGGATGGCTTGCTGACCAGTAGGGAATATGTCCCTTTCTTCAGCTGTCATTCTATCATTTACTTGACTAAGATACCAGGTATCTCCAAACTCTCAGGCTGCAGCTACAGCTGCATTCTTTTCATTAAAGGCCAGGGTTTGATATAATAGCATGACATCTCTCCAAGTGAGGTGAAAGGTTTGCCGTAGACCGTGTAGGACATCTATGGATGTCCTACATCCATACATACTTCCTATGGAAGTATCAGGATCATCTGAAAACTTCCCCTGGTCTGCCTTGATCTGCTTTAAATCAGAGAGGGAGAAGGGGACATGTACCCATGTTGGGCCAAATTCCCTTCCCCCTACAGCTTGAAGGGGACATAACTGATAGCCAGGGGGGTTCTGTGGTCCCTTGGAGATTTCTTTGCTTGTTTCCTTCTGGGCAGGGGAGATTAGAGGAGGCTTATCATTAACAGGAAGGAGAGCTATAGGAAGGCTAGGATATGGGGGTAAGCTGAGAGGTCCTCTTGTGGGATGTAAATTGCAAGCTTTGCACAGTTGTGGATTTTCCTTCAATGAAAAGAAAGATTGGGCATAAGGTATTTCACTCCATTTGCCTTCCATCTTACAGAAAAGGTCAAGCTGCAGGATAGTATTGTAATATATACTTCCCTCAGGTGGCCATTTTTCCCTATCAGAGAGAAAATATTCAGGCCAGGCTGTAGTGCAGAAAAAATGAGTCACTTCTTTTTCAGGGTTTGCAGGTCATATTGGTCCCAATGGCTTAGGATGCATTTCAAGGGTGAGCCTGTTGATGACTGAGTGTTTCCCATCTGAAAGAAAAAACCACCTGTGGTTTTGGTTTGTTTTCCCCCTCTTACCTAAGAACTCACAATGGTCCCTGGACCCTGCTGATCAGAATAGTTGCGCTCACCGATGCAGCAACAGAAACACTAATTTTCCTCCTAGACCACAAGGAGGACCAAGGAAGCTCGGATTTAGTGGCCCTTACTGACACATTCTCAAAAACCTGCACCCTTGCTTGTCCTACTAGACCACAAAGAGGACTGAGAAAAATCAGATTTAATGGCCCTTACCAATGCATTCTCAAAAACCTAAGAATGTTAGAGTCCTAAGCATTCTCCTGTTAGTATTGGGACATTACCCCTGTCCTATAAAGATGTTATTCCCCAAAAATAAAGTGGAGGGCCATACCCTGAAGAAGGGAAGGGATCTCCAGGGTTGGAAGAGTGACATGTTTTGTCCTCACCTCTCATCATGTGAATAGGAAGGATATCATTTCTGAGGCTCCCCATATCTTAGCTTCAGGAATAGCCTTTGCTAGGCCTGCTTGTCTGAGGATGGATCCTAAAATTCCAGATAGTACCCACCTCTGACAAGGCTTTGGGCAAAAATTATGTCTTTCTGATTGGTGAGCCTGGGTGCCTAAAGAAGGAAACAGAGTCCTGAGGTTTATAATAGAAATCATTCTTACAGGTGAAACTAGAAAAGCACCAGAGACAGGGAGTGGTTTTTAGAAGCAGGACTAGCTTTGGAGAAGAGAAACAAGAGGAAGTTTGTCTGACAGGCATTAGGACCCAGGAGGCAAGGTTCGGGATAGATACGATAAATGGGTGAATCTCAGTTGGGCGACATGACTTTAAGAGTTCCGCTCATGGCTGCAGGGTCAACCAACTTTTTGTCGGGACCCCATAGCTGAATGGCTTTCCTCTCTGTTGACCCTTGGCTCAGCCCAGAAGTACAGGAAAAATGGAAGCTGGTTCCAGGCAAACCAATGGTCCCAACTCCAAAGAGCCAGGGTTTGTTAGAGAGCTCTTTCCCAGAAAGCCTGACACCCATGTCTTTAGTCCGGCAGCCATGCTGGTTGCTTTTAATTGGCTGGCAGGTGCCTGGTATTTAGCCCCTGAATTCTAAGGAAAAATAGGACAGACTAGCAAGTGAAAGGTGTCCAATGGTACTCAGCACTTGGCTATCATCCCATCGTGGTTGCCAAAATGTGTCCGGAGTTGGTTCCTTCCAGTGGGTTCTTGGTCTTGCTGACTTCAAGAATGAAGCCAAGGACCTTCACATGAGTGTTACAGCTCTTAAAGGTGGCACGGGCACAAAGAGTGAGCAGCAGCAAGCTTTACTGTGAAGAGCGAAAAAACAAAGATTCCACAGCGTGGAAGGGGACCCAAGAGGGTTGCCACTGCTGGCTGAGGTGGCCAGCTTTTATTCCCTTATTTGTCCCTGCCCATGTCCTGCTGATTGGTCCATTTTACAGAGTGCTGATTGGTGCATTTACAATCCTTTAGCTAGACACAGAGCGCTGATTGGTGTGTTTTTACACAGTGCTGATTGGTGCATTTACAATCCTTTGGCTAGACACAGAGCACTGATGGGCGCATTTTTACAGAGTACTGATTGGTGCATTTACAATCCTTTAGCTAGACACAGATTGCTGATTGGTACGTTTTTACAGAGTGCTGATTGGTGCATTTACAATCCTCTAGCTAGACACAGAGCACTGATTGGTGCATTTTAACACAGTGCTGATTGGTGCATTTACAATCCTTTAGCTAGATACAGAATGCTGATTGGTGTGTTTACAGTCCTCTAGCTAGACAGAAACATTCTCCAAGTCCCCACTTGACCCAGGAAGTTCAGCTGGCTTCACCTCTCCATGTGATGGTTAATATTGAGTGTTAACTTGATTGGACTGAAGGATGCAAAGTATTGTCCCTGGGTGTCTGTAAGGATGTTGCCAAAGAAGATTAACATTTGAGTCAGTGGACTGGGAAAGGCAGATGTACTCTCAATCTGGGTGGGCACCATCTAGTCAGCAGCCAGTGCAGCTAGGATAAAAGCAGGCCAAGGGACATGGAAGGACTAGACTAGCTAAATCTTCTGGCCTCCATCTTTTTCCAGTGCTGGATGCTTCCTGCCCTCGAACATTGGACTCCAAGTTCTTCAGCTTTTGGATGCTTGGACCTACACCAGTGGTTGACAAGGGGCTCTCAGGCCTTTGTCCATAGACTGAAGGCTGCACTGTCAGCTTCCCTACTTTTGAGGTTTGGAGACTCAGGCTGGCTTTCTTGCTCTTTAGCTTGCAGATGGCCTATTTTGGGACTTCACCTTGTGATTGTGTGAGTCAATTCTCCTTAATAAACTCCCTTTCATATATACATCCATTCTATTAGTCCTGTCTCTAGATAACCCTAATACATTCAGTCTATCATTGATGGGCATTTAGGTTGATTCCATGTCTTTGCTATTGTAAATTGTGCTGCAATGACCATAAGTGTGTATGTTTCTTTATAATAGAATGATTTATATTTCATTGAGTATATACCCAGTCATGAGATTACTGAGTCAAATGGTATTTCTGTCTTGAGGTCTTTGAGGAATCGCCCCACTGTCTTCCATAAGGCTGAATTAATTTACACTTCTACTAACAGTGTGTAAAGTGTTCCTTTTTCTCCACAACACAGCCAGCATCTCTTATTTTTTGACGTTTTAATAATAGCCATTCTGACTAGTGTTAGATGGTATCTCATTGGGGTTTTGATTTGCATTTCTCTAATGATCAGTGATGTCAAGCTTTTTTTCATATATTTGTTGGTCACATGTATATCTTCTTTTTTAAATTTTTTTTTACTTGTTAAATATTTATTTGGAAAATTAATAAGATACCCATTTTGGGGGAAGTTAAGGCCTCACAAGTATCAGCATGAACACCCACTGGCACATGAACTTGTTTCCACAGAATGAGTAAAATAGGAATGTTAATTTTATTGACCCAACACCACTGACTCATTGGGGAAAAAAAAAAGCCAGAGAGAGAGACCTCTTTCTCTCTCTCTGTCACACACACACACACACACACACACACACACACACACACACACACACGTGCGCACTGTGTAACATCAGTAGGAGTCACTGTACAATAGGATATCTGAAAGGCCAAGGTCCATATCTTTACAGATTAAGCTCTAATATATCTTCAACTTCATGCTAGGTGTCTAGTAAAGTATGTGTAAACATTCAATAGAGTTTCCAGGACTTATTAGAGCATCCTATTTGAAAGTGACAGAGGTCTTGTCCTTATAATTTTTTTTCTGAAAAATATTATTTAATAATTGCTCTTAAAGAAAAAAACCCTTAATTTTTAGAGATATATCTGCATTTTTAATCATGTTTATATTCCTTTCTTCTTCCTCTTTCCTTCTTCCTTCCTTTCTTTTTTTATTATTTTATTTTATTATCATTATACTTTAAGGTTCAGGGTACGTGTGCACAATGTGCAGGTTAGTTACATATGTATACATGTGCCATGCTGGTGTGCTGCACCCATTAACTCATCATTTAGCATTAGGTATATCACCTAGTGCTATCCCTCCCCCCTCCCCCCACCTCACAACAGCCCCCAGAGTGTGATGTTCCCCTTCCTGTGTCCATGTGTTCTCATTGTTCAATTCCCACCTACAATAAAAAGTTTAACGTTTTTTAAAAATTTAACTTCATTTTAAGTTCCAGGATACATATGCAGGTCATGCAGATATGTTACGTATATTAACATGTGCCATGGCGCTTTCCTTCACTTATCAACCCACCACCTAGGTATTAAGCCCCGCATGCATTAGCTATTTATCCTGATGCTCTTTCTCCCCTCGACCCCCTGAGAGTCCCTGGTGTGTGTTGTTCCCCTCCCTGTGTCCCTGTGTTCTCACAGTTCAGCTCCCATTTATGAGTAAGAACACGTAGTGTTTGGTTTTCTGTTCCTGTATTCATTTGCTACAGACAATGACTTCCAGCTCCATCCATGTCCTTGCAAGAGACATGATCTCATTCCTCTTTATGGCTGCATAGTATTCTATTGTGTATACGTAGCACATTTTCTTTATCCAGTCTATTATTGATGGGCATTTGGGTTGATTCTATGTCTTTGCTATTGTGAATAGTGCTGCAATAAGCATATATGCATATGTATCTTTAAAGCAGAATGATTTATATTCCTTTGAGTATATACCCAGTAATGGGATTGGTGAGTCAAATGGTATTTATGGTTTTAGATCCTTGAGGAATCGCCACAATGTCTTTGAAATGTTAAACTAATTTACATTCCCACCAAAGTGTAAAAGCATTCCTATTTCTCCACAGCCTTGCCAGCATTGTTGTTTCTTGACTTTTTAATAATGGCCATTCTGACTGGCATGCGATGGTATCTCATTATGGTTTTAATTTTAATTCATATGTCTCTAATGATCAGTGATGTTGAACTTTTATTGATGTTTTTTGGCTGCAGAAAAGTCTTCTTTTGAGAAGTTTTTGTTCATGTACTTTGTCCACTTTTTCATGGGGTTGCTTGTTTTTATCTTGTAAATTTGTTTAAGTTCCTTGTAGATTCTGGATATTAGATCTTTGTCAGATGGATGGATTGCAAAAATTTACTCCCATTCCATAGATTGTCGGTTCACTCTGATGATAGTTTCTTTTGTTGTGCTGAAGCTGTTCAGTTAATTAGATCCCAAATGTCAATTTTTGCTTTTGTTGCAATTGCTTTTGATGTTTTTGTCATGAAATCTTTGCCGGTGCCTATGACCTGAATGGTTTTGTCCAGCTTTTTTTCTAGGGCTTTTATAGTTTTGGGTTTTACACTTCAGTCTTTAATCTATCTTTAGTTAATTTTTGTATAATGTGTAAGGAAGGGTCCAGTTTCAATTTTCTGCATATGTCTAGACAGTGTTCCCATCACCACTTATTAAATAGAGAATCCTTTCCCTATTGTTTGTTTTTGTCAGGCTTGTTGAGATCAGATGGTTGTAGATGTGTGATCTTATTTCTGAGATCTCTATTCTCTTCCACTGGTTTATGTGTCTCTTTTGGTACCAATACCATGCTATTTTGGTTACTGTAGCTGTGCAGTGCAGTTTGAAGTCAGATAGCGTGATGTTTCCAGCTTTGTTCTTTATGCTTAGGATTGTCTTGGCTACATGGGCTCTTTTATGGTTCCAGATGAATTTTAAAGTAGTTTTTTTCTAATTCCGTGAAGAACATCAATGGTAGTTTAATGAGAATATCATTTAATCTGTAAATTACTTTGGGCAGAGGTACAAAGAGGAGCTGGTGCCATTTCTTCTGAAACTATTCCAAACAATTGAAAAGGAAGAACTTCTCCCTAACTTATTTTATGAGGCCAGCATCATCCTGATACCAAAACCTGGCAGAGATACAACAAAAAACGAAAACATCATGCCAATATCCCTGATAAATAGCAATGCAAAAATCCTCAATAAAATATTCTGAAAGAAGCTAAAAGAAATAATGCCTTATCTACAAAGGAACAAAAATAAGAATTATATCAAACTTCTCTTCAGAAGCCACAAAAAAAATAAGAGTAGAGTAAAATGTTTAAAATGTTGAGGGAGAGAGAGAGAGAGAGGGGAGCAGAGAGAGAGAGAGAGAGAGAGAGAGAGAGAACCCCAGAAACCACCAAGCTAAAATTCTGTAACCTGACAAATTAACCATTAAAATGGAGGAGAAATAAAAACTTGATGAGACAAATAAACATTGAAGGAATTTGTTGCCAGTAGAATTGCTTTTCAAGAAATGTTTTTAAAAAGTTTTTTAGAGAGAAGGAAAATGATATAGGTCATAAATTCAAATGTTCAAATGTACATAATGAAAGAAAGAACAATAAAAGGAATATTTTCAATTTTGAAAATTAAAAAAATCAAAAAAATGAAATTAAAAAAATCAACTATTTGAATAGATCAATAAAATGTATAAGCCCCCAGATAGGCTACCTAAGGGTGGGGGAAATAAGGAAGGCAACAAATTCCAGTATTAGAAGTGAAAGAGGAGGCATCACTACAAATCCCATGGACATTAAAAGGATAATAAAGGCAAATTGTGAACTATAACCCACAAATCTGATAACATAGATGGAACAGACCAATTTCTTGAAAGACACAGTTTGCCAACACTCATACAAAAAGAAATAGACAACCTGCCTGAACCTGTGTGCATGAAATAAATTGAATCGATAACCAGTAACCTTTCAAAACAGAAAGCAGAAGACCCTGATGGTCTCACTAGTGAATTCTCTCCACGATTTAATTAATTATACCAATTATCTACAATTTTTTAAAAACATAAAGCAGAGGTTGTACTTCTCATCTTGTTCTATGAAGCCAGAATTACCCTAATATGCAAAACAGGCAAAGAAATTTTTAGAAGAAAACTACAGACAGTTAGGCCAGAGAAAGAAATAAAGTACATTCAAATAGAAAAAAAGAAAGTCAAGCTATCCCTGTTTGCAGTCGACATGATTCTATATCTCGCAAACCTCATAGCCTCAGCCCAAAAGCACCTTAAGCTGATAATCAACTTCAGCAAATTCCCAGGATAGAAAAACAATGTGCAAAAATTAACAACATTCCTATGCACCAACAACAGTCAAGCTGAGAGTCAAATCAGGAATGTAATCCCACTTACAATAGTCACAGAAATAATAAAATATCTGGGAATACAGTTAAACAGCAAGCTGAAAGATCTCTACAAGAAGAAATACAAACCACTGCTCCAAGAAATCAGAGATGACACAAACAAATGGAAAACATTTCATGCTCATGAATAGGAAGAATCAATATCACAAAAATGGCCATACTGCACACTGCCCAAAGTAATTTATAAATTCAATGCTATTCCCACAAAATTAGCATTGACATTCTTCACCAAACTAGAAAAATATTTTAAAATTCATATGGAATGAAGAAAGAGTCCAAATAGCCATGACAATACAAAGCAAAAAGAACAAAGCTTGAGGCATCATGCTGCCAGACTTCAAACTATACTGAAGGGCTATAGTAATTAAAACAACATGGTACTGGTATAAGAACAGACACATAGGCCAATTGGACAGAATAGAAAACCCAGAAATAAGACCAGACATCTACAACTATCTGATCTTTTAAAACCTGACCAAAAAAAAGTATGGGGGAAAATATTCCCTATGAAATAAATGGTGCTAAGATACCTGGCTAGCCATATGCAGAAAATTGGAACTGAACCCCTTCCTTACACCATACACAAAAATTAACTCAAGATGTATTAAAGACTTAAATGTAAAACTCAAAACTATAACAACCCTGGAAGACAACCCAGGCAATACCATTGAGAACATAAGCACTGGCAAAGATTTTATGCAAACGACTACAAAAGCAATTGCAACACAAGTAAAAATTGACGAATAAGATCTAATTAAAGTAAAGAGCTTCTGCAGAGCCAAAGAAACTATCAACAGAGTAAACAGACAACCTGCAGACTGGGAGAAAAATTTTGCAAACTATACGTCTTACAACTTCCATCAATGAAAACCGATTTACAATTGTTACAAAAAGAATAAAATACCTAGGAATACATCTAACAAGGTACATGAAGGAAATTTTCAAGGAGAACTACAAACCACTGCTCAAGGAAATAAGAGTGGACACAAATAAATGGAAAAACATTTCATGCTTGGGGATAGGAAAAATCAATAACATGTATGTCATATTTGAAAAGTATCTGTTCATATCCTTTATCCACCTTTTAATGGGATTGCTTTTTTCTTGTAAATTTAATTTCCTTATATATGCTGGTTATTAGACCTTTGTAACTTCCAATACTATGTTGAATAGGAGTGGTGAGAGAAGGTATCCTGTTCTTGTGCCAGTTTTCAAGGGGAGTACTTCCTTCTATTGACTATTCAGTATAATGTTGGCTGTGGGTTTGTCATAGATGACTTATCATTTTGAGATATGTTCCTTCCAAACTCAATTCCATCACCTCCTATATGCTCTGTCAATAAAAAATCTGCTGTTTCTTTTTAACTTTGCCATGTACATTTTATGTACCTCTGCTATATAATTTAGCACAATTAGGTTCATTATTAATGCCTTTTAAACATTTGTGGAGTTTTCTCTATTATGTTTTGAAGTCTGTGAGAGTTTATTATTTACATTTTCTTCCCAAAACTTCACACATTTTGTGAATGCTTCACATGTAATATTAACCAAAATGCTGAGAGGCAATATTTCATAAGTGCTTTGTTTTTTATCTTTTTGCTTTTCAGTCAATGAATTAATGCAAGCTCTATGAGAAAGGGACATGATTACTCTTGATCTGCAGTGAATTGACAGCCCTTAGCATAAGAGTGACTAGCACCTGTTAGGCATTTGATACATGTCTTGAACAATCTGTGAGTATATGACTGAAGCACTGAGACGGTGTAGTATAATAAAATATTCTAATAGGGTGATGAATAAAGAAAAATAAGAAAAAAACAGTTATGCAAGAAATAAGAGTAAGTCAACATACTGAAAGAATATCAATGATGAAAAATATAAAAAGACTGTCAAAATACCTATAATTTTGTACCAAGTCCTCAATGAGAAAAAAATAATTACAACCTTCATGTCTACATCTGATATTCATGAGGTAGAGGAAAAGCATGGTTTGAGTTTTCAGCAGGTAGAGTCTTTAGTAAAAGTTAAATAATTAGGATACCCAAAGCTGAGAATAGACTTAATTTCAGTAGGAGAAATCAATCCAAATTTAATAAGAGAAAAATTTGGTAAATATTTTCAGAATGAAGGCAAAATGTTAAATATGTGAAATGATGAATATGTTAATTAGATTGATTTATTTTAAATTGTATTCAAATGTCATAGCATCCCTTTTTAGCCCATAAATATACACAATTATAATTTTTTCAATATGTAACAATTTTTTAAAAAGCATGAAAATGGCAGTTTCCAATCCATATCCAATATTTTATAAATACTTATAAGTAAATGAATGAATTACATCAGTGTGAGCACATACATCAAAAATATGCTTATTTACAACCAATTTGTTTCCCTTGTATGCTTTAAAAAGTAGGAGAGGGTTTCTCAGTTCCTCCTTTCTTTTTCCCTGTCATCTCTCCTTGTGGGGCAAAAAACAACTGTTAATTTACATAATAAGTGGGTGAGGTGGGCAGGAATAAAAACTCCGAGAGTTTTAAATTAAACAGAAAAAAATAAATAAAAGGAGGTTTATAGTGCAACAGACATGGAAAAGGAGAATTTTGAAAAGTATTTCAGGAGAGGTAACAAGCCACACAATTTAAGCCACTGGGACTAAGGAAGGTAAGGTCACTGATTTTAATTAAAGTTCAGTAAGAATTAATGTTGATGGGATGTTAGGTAGAGAAAAGCATCCTTCCCATTCCATACAATTCTTATAAATGTTTGAATTTCTTATTATTCTATTATGTTTAATAGAATTGTTTAAATATTTGGAATTACACGAAATTAAATGAAAAGTTTAATAAAATTATTTTTCCTTTCAATTTGTCTCTCTAAATGATAATTTTATGACAATGCCTTCATCTACCACCTTTGTAGGAACAAAAAAAAATTACTTATAACCGTGTGTGTGTGTGTGTGTGCTGTGACCAGCTTTTTTGCTCTTCACAGCAACATTGAGCAGAAGGTATAGAGATTTTTATATAACCCCTGCCCCCATGCACACAAACCTCCCCCACTTTCAACATCCTTCACCACAGTGATACATTTGTTACAATGGATTAACCTATTTTGAAATATCATTATCACCCAAAGTCTATCGTTTACATTAGGGTTATCTCTAGGTGTTGTATGCTGTGGGTTTTGGCAAATGTGTAATGATATGCATCCACCATTATATAACGCATGGAATAGTTTTACTGTCCTACAAATACTCTGTGCTCTGCCTACTTATCTCTTCCTCCCGCCTCCCCACCCACCAACTCCTGGCAATCACTTATCTTTTTACTGCCTCCATAGTTTTGCCTTTTATACACTGTCATATGATTGGAATCATACACCACATAGCTTTTTCAGAATAGTTTCTTTCACTTAATGACATGCATTTAAGTTTTCTCTGTTTTCTCATGGCTTGATAGTTCATTCTGTGTTTTCTTTTTTTGTTTATTGTTTGTTTGTTTGTTTTTGAGACAGAGTCTCCCTCTGTTGCCCAGGCTGGAGGGCAGTGGCATGATCTGGGCTCACTGCAACCTCCCCCTCCAGGATTCAAGCGATTCTCCTCCCTCAGCCTCCCTAGTAGCTGGGATTACAAGTGCTTGCCACCACACCTGGATAATTTTTGTTTTTTGTAGAGACAGGGTTTCGGCATGCTGGCCAGGCTGGTCGTGAACTCCTGACCTCAAGTGATCTGCCCACTTCAGCCTCCAAAAGCGCTGGGATTACAGGCGTGAGCCACCCTACCTGGCCTAGTTTATTTCTTTTTAGTGTTGAATAATATTCTGTTGTCTGGATATAACAGAGATAATTTATCTATTCACCTGCTGAAGGACATCTTGTTTGCTTCCAAGTTTGGGTAATTATGAATAAAGCCTCTGTAAAATTTTGTATATAGGTTTTTGTGTAGACATAATTATTTTACTTCTTTCAGTAAATACTGAGGAGTACAGTTGCTAGATTGTATGGTAAGAGTACATTCAGTTTTGTCAGAAATCACCACACTGTCTTCCAACATGGCTGTGCCATTTTGCATTCCCACAAGCAATGAATAAGGGTTCTTGTTGCTCCAAATTTTCTATAGCATTTGGTGTTATCAGTGTTCCAAATTCTGACCATTCTAATACATTTATAGTCATATCTTATTGTTGTTTTAATTTACATTCATCAAATGGCATATGATGTTTAACTTCTGTTTATGTTCTTAGTTCCCATGTATATATTTTTTTCAGTGAGGTGGCTTCAAGTCTTTAGCTCATTTTTTAAAATCTAGTTGTTCATTTTCTTATTGTTGAGTTTTAAGAGTTTTTTATCTAACAGTTTTTTTATCAGTCATGTGCTTTGCAAATATTTTCTCTCATCTGTGGCTTGTTGTTTTTTAATTTTCTTGACAGTATCTTTTACAGAGCATAAAGTACTAATTTTAATAAAGGCCAGCTTATCAAATGCCTTTTCATGAATTATCATTGGTGTTGTATCTGAAAACTCATTACCAAACCTGAGATCATCCACATTTTCTTGTATGTTATCTTCTAGGAGTTTTAAAGTTTTGCATTTTATATTTACATCTATGATCCATTTGAGTTCATTTTTATGAAGGGTGTAAAGTCATTGTGTAAATTTATTTTTTGACTGTGGATAGCCAGTTGTTACAGTACAGTTTGTTGAAAATGTAACTTTTGCTTATCAAGTTGCCTTTGCTTCTTTGTCAGAGATCAATTTACTATACTTACGTGAGTCTATTTCTGGGACCTCTATTTTATTTCATTCATTTATTCATCATTCTTTCACCTACAGAACACTGTCCTGATTACTGTAGCTTTGTAGTAAGTCTTGAAGTAGGGTAGAGTCAATCCTTCATCTTTCTGCTTCTTCAATATTTTGTTGGCTTTTCTGAGTCTTTTCTTTCTTCATATAAACTTTAAGAACAGTTTTCTAATATCCACAAAAAACTTGTAATTTTGATTTTGATTGCATTAAATCTAAAGATCCTGGGAAGAACTGACATATTGACAATACTGAGTCTTTTTATCCATGCAGATAGAATACCCCTTTATTTATTTAGATCTATGATTCCTTTTTTCAGAAGTATGTAGCTATTAACCTTCAGAGTTCTGTATACTAACATTTTCTCCTACAACCTTGGTATCATTGCTTACAGTTACATGAGTTTTTTTATTGATTCTTTTGTATGTTATACATACATATATATGATTATGTCACCTGCAAATGAAGATAGTTTTAATTCTTTTTTCCAAAATAATACAATATAAACTTTATTTTACTTTCTTGTCTTGTGGGACTTCCAAAACGATTTTGAAAATGAGTGGTGAGAGGGGACATCCTTACCTTGTTCCCGATCTTAGTGGGAAAGCAATAAGTTTCTCACCATTAACTATGACGTTGGTTGTGGACTTTTTGGAGATATTTTTTATCAAATTGAGGAACTGCCCTTCTATTGCTAGTTTACTGAGAGTTTTATAATAAATCATGTTAGATTTTGTTAAATGCCTTTTCAGCATGTATTGATATGATCATGTGATCTTTCATTTTGAACCTATTGACATGATGGATTAAAATAATGGATTTTAGAATGTTAAACCATCCCTGTGTACCTGAAACAAATCTCACTTGGTTGTGGTGTATAATTCTTTTTATACATTGTTGAATTCAATTTGCTAATATTTTACTGGAGATGTGTACTTCTATCTTCATGAGAGATATTTGTCTGTAGTTTTCTTCTAAAAATTTCTTTGCCTGTTTTGCATATTAGGGTAATTCTGGCTTCATAGAACAAGATGAGAAGTACAACCTCTGCTTTATGTTTTTAAAAAATTGTAGATAATTGGTATAATTAATTAAATCGTGGAGAGAATTCACTAGTGAGACCATCAGGGTCTTCTGCTTTCTGTTTTGAAAGGTTACTGGTTATCAATTCAATTTATTTCATGTACACAGGTTCAGGCAGGTTGTCTATTTCTTTTTGTACGAGTGTTGGCAAACTGTGTCTTCCAAGAAATTGGTCTGTTCCATCTAGGTTATCAGATTTGTGGGTTATAGTTCACAATTTGCCTTTATTATCCTTTTAATGTCCATGGGATTTGTAGTGATGCCTCCTCTTTCACTTCTAATACTGGAATTTGTTGCCTTCCTTATTTCCCCCACCCTTAGGTAGCCTATCTGGGGGCTTATACATTTTATTGATCTATTCAAATAATTGATTTTTTTAATTTCTTTTTTTGATTTTTTTAATTTTCAAAATTGAAAATATTCCTTTTATTGTTCTTTCTTTCATTATGTACATTTGAACATTTGAATTTATGACCTATATCATTTTCCTTCTCTCTAAAAAACTTTTTAAAAACATTTCTTGAAAAGCAGTTCTACTGGCAACAAATTCCTTCAATGTTTATTTGTCTCATCAAGTTTTTATTTCTCCTCCATTTTAATGGTTAATTTGTCAGGCTACAGAATTTTAGCTTGGTGGTTTCTGGGGTTCTCTCTCTCTCTCTCTCTCTCTCTCCCCCCGCCCCAACATTTTAAACATTTTACTCTACTCTTATTTTTTTTGTGGCTTTTGAAGAGAAGTTTGATATAATTCTTATTTTTGTTCCTTTGTAGATAAGGCATTATTTCTTCTAAGTTCTTTCAGAATATTTTTTAGTCTTTGATTTTCTGAAATTTAAACATGATGTGCTTATATGCAGTTTTGTTTTGTTTGGGAATTTATTCTGCTTAGTAGTCTCTGAACTCTCTCGATCTATGGTTTGGTGGCTAACATTAATTTGAGAAAAATTATCAGTTCTTTTTTTCTAATAATTCTTTCATTTTTTTCTCTTTCTTCTCTTCTAATATTTTCATTTCTGGTATCTTACATCTTTTATAGTTATACCACAGTTATTATATATTTAAATGTTTTATTTTTTGTATAGTTTATACATTTTAGATGTAAAAGATATTTACATATGATATATTTTATATGTTTAGGTTTTCATTCAGTCTTTTTTTCTTTTTGATTTTTCACTTTCAAAGTAGCTATTTAAACATTCTGAATCGCAAGAGGTTTTCCTCAGCTGTGTCGAATCTACTAATGAACCCATCAAAGGTATTCTTCATTTCTGTTGCAGTGCTTTTTATTGCTGACATTTCTTTCTGATTCTTTCTTAGAATTTCTATTTCTGTGCTTACATTGCTTATCTGTACTTTCATGCTTTCTCTTTGATACATTAGAGTCCTTAGCAGATTATCCTCAGTTGTTTTACACTCCCTTCGGTTAACTCGAACACCCCTGCCATATCTGAGTGTGGTTCTGATGCTGATGTTTGCTCTGTCTCTTCAAACTGTGTCTTTTGCTTTTTACTATATCTTGTAATGCTTTCTTGATGCCTGGATATAATAATGTAATAGGTAAAAGAAACTACTGTGAGTAGCCCCTTTAGCAATGTGGTGGTCAAGTGTGGGAGCATGGGGAGCAATCTCTAGTCCTATAGATCTCCATATTTTAGTGCACCTGTGTCTCCGGATTGTGAATGTCACAGGTGATATTCACCTCTTCCGATTGTCCTCCCCACTTAGAAGGGATGGATTCACAAGACAGGGTTACAGTTGGGTATTTTCCTTATTCATTTTGGAAGTCTAGAGCCTGCTGGGTTTGGGAATTTCCCTGCCTCTAATTGGGTTAGACTATAATACTCCAGCAGAGCAGCCTCTGGTTGAATAGCTCCTCTTGCGAGCAACCCATGTTAGGAAGATAATGCTCTGGTGTATTTCAAAATGATCACTTTTTCCCTCTTCTTGTTGGAAGCAGGTGGGGAATTTTTTTCTTGTATTTACTGTCAGAACCTGGTCAAGCTCTTTGAGATAAAACTAACAAAAGTGTGAAGCCTACTATAACTGGGTACTCTTGGAGAGGAGATTTCGGCTCTTAGACTTGGCCACATTGAGCTTTGAGCAATTCCTCAATTACAGTTTAGGTTTCCCTCCCCTGACACTGATTCCCTTGGAGCTTTCTGCCTCAGCGTTTCTGTTTTCGTGTGTTGTGATTCTCTGTATCCATCTGTCCTTCTCTCCAATTTTAAGGGCAGCGGTTTGTCCTGTCACTTATGGATCTAAGACTACTTGATATGTCAGTTTGTTCAACCTTTTTTACCAGTCTGGTTCTAGACTTTGTTTTTGTTGGTAACATTTTAATTACATTTCAATTTCACTGGTTTTTATTGGACTGTTTATAATTTTTATTTCTGGATTAATCTAAGAGGGTTGTATATTTCCAGGAATTTATCCATCTCCTCTAGGTTTCCTAGTTTATGCGTATAAAGTTGTTCATTGTAGCCTTGACTAATCTTTTGTATTTCTGTGGTAATCATTGTAATATCTCCTGTTTCTTTTCTAATTGAGCTTCTTTTTATTTTCTCTCTTCTTTTCTTGGTTAATCTCACTAATGATCTATCAATTTTATTTATCTTTCTAAAGAACCAGTTTTTTGTTTCATTCATCTTTTTTTTGTTTTAATTTAATTCTGCTCTGATCTATTTTGTTTTGTTTTTCTGCTGCTGGATTTGGGTTTGGTTTGTTCTTGTTTCTCTAGTTCCTTGAGGTGTGACCTTAGATTGTCTATTTGTGCTCTTTCAGACTTTTTGATGTAGGCATTAATAGCTATGAACTTTCCTCTTAGCACTGCTTTTGCTGCTTCTCACAGGTTTTGACAGGTTGTGTGACTATTATCATTCAGTCAAGGAATTTTTAAATTTCCATAAGGATTTCATTGTTAACCTGATCATTCAGGAGCAGGATATTTAATTTCCATGTATTTGCATTGTTTTGAGGCTTCCTTTTGGAGTTGGTTTCCAATTTTACTCCACTGTGGTCTGAGAATACTTGCTATAATTTCAATTTTCTTAAATGTATTGAGACTTGTTTTGTGGCCTATCATATGGTGTATTTTGGAGAAAGTTCCATGTGCTGATGAATAGCACGTATATTCTGCAGTTGTTCAGTAGAATATTCTGTAAGTATCTAAGTCCTAAATCTAGGGCATAGTTTAAGTCCATTGTTTCTTTGTTGACTTTCTGTCTTGATGACCTGTCTAGTGCTGTCTGTGGAGTAACTAAAACCCCCCATTATTTTTGTGTTTATGTCTATCTCATTTCTTAAGTCTAGTAGCAATTGTTTTAAAAATTTGGGAGCTCCAGTGTTAGGTGCATATATACTAAGGAATGTGATATTTTCCTGTTGGATTGGTCCTTTTATCATTATATAATGTCCCTCTTTGTCTTTTTAAACTGCTGTTGCTTTAAAGTTTGTTTTGTCTGATATAAAAATAGCTACTCCTGCTCACTTTTGGTGTCCATTTGCATGGAATATTTTTTTCTACCCCTTTACTCTAAGTTTATTGAGTCCTTATATGTCAGGTGAGTCTCTTGAAGAGAGCAGATATTTGTTGGTCAGTTCTTATCTATTCTGCCTTTCTGTATCTTTTAAGTGGAGCATTTAGGCAATTTGCATTCAACATTAGTATTGAGATGTGAAATACTATTCTGTTCATTGTGCTTTTTGTTGCCTGAATACCATGTTGTTGTTTTTTCATTGTGTAATTGTCTTATAGGTCCTCTGACATTTATGCTTTGAGGAAATTCTATTTTTATGTATTTTGAGAATTTGTTTTAAGATTTAGAGCTCCTTTTAGCAGTTCTTGTAGTGCTGGCTTTGTAGTGGCAGATTCTCTCAGCATGTGTTTGTCTGAAAAAGACTGTAACTTTTCTTCATTTATAAGCCTTAGTTTCACTAGATACAAAATTCCTGACTGATAATTATTTCGTTTAAGTAGGCTAAAGATAGGACTTCAATCCCTTCTAAATTGTAGGGTTTCTGCTGAGAAATCTGCTTTTAATCTGATAGATTTCCTTTATAGGTTACCTGATGCTTTTGACTCACAGCTCTTAAGATTCTTTCCTTCATCTTGACTTTAGATAACCTAATGACTATGTGCCTAGGCAGTGATCTTTTTGTGATGAACTTCCCAGGTGTTCTTTTAGCTTCTTGTATTTGAATGTCTAGATCTTTAACAAGGACAGGGAAGTTTTCCTCAATTATTCCTTCAAATATGTTTTCAAAACTTAGATTTGTCTTATTCCTCTGGAACACCAATTATTCTTAGGCTTGGTCATTTAACATAATCCCAAACCTCTTAGAGGCTTTGTTCATATTTTTTTTATTTTTATATTTTATCTTTTCTGGGTTGGGTTAACATGAAAACTTTGTGTTTGATCTCTGAAGTTTTTTTCTTCTGCTTGTTCTGTAGCAGGACGAGCCACAGACAAAACCTCAGACACCGAGTTAAAGAACGAAAGGCTTTATTTGGCCAGGAGCGTCGGCAAGACTCACTTCTCAAAAACCGAGCTCCCCAAGTGAGCAATTCCTATCCCTTTTAAGGGCTTACAACTCTAAGGGGGTCCGCGTGAGAGGGTCATGATCAATTGAGCAAGCAGGGGGTATGTGACTGTGGGCTGCATGCACCAGTAATCAGAACAGAACAGGACAGGGATTTTCACAGTGCTTTTCCATACAATGTCTGGAATCTATAGATAACATAACCAGTTTAGGTCAGGGGACGATCTTTAACCAGGTCCAGGGCACGGTGCAGGGCTGTCTGCCTGTGGATTTCATTTCTGCCTTTTAGTTTTTACTTCTTTCTTTGGAGGCAGAAATTGGGCATAAGACAATATGAGGGGTGGTCTCCACTTAGTTCGATTCTATTGCTGAGACTTTGTGGTGCATTTTCCATTTCTCTAAGTGTGTCTTTGATTTCCAGAAGTTGTGATTGTTTTTTATTTATGCTATCTATTTCACTGGAGATTTTTCCATTCATATCCTGTATCATCTTTTTTTCTTTATTACTTTAAGTTGGACTTCACCTTTCTCTAATGCCTCCTTGAGTGGCCTTTTTTTGGAAATTCAGAGATTTTTGTCTTGGTTTGGAACCATTGCTGGTGAGCTCGTGTAATTTTTTGAGGGTGTTAAGGACTTTGTTTTGTCATATTACCCAAATTGTTTGCTGTTTATTATTTTATTTTTTTCTCATTTGGGTAGAATATGTTAGAGGGAAGATCTGGGACTCAAGGGCTGCTCTTCAGATTATTTCATCCCACAGTGGTGCTCCCTTGATGTGGTGTTCTCCCCTTTCCCCTAGGGATGGGGCTTCCTGAGAGCAGAACTGTAGTGAGTGTAATTTTTTTCTGGATCTAGCCATCCAGCAGAGCTACCAGGCACTGGGCCAGTACTGGGGAGTGTCTGCAGAGTCCGATGATGTGATCCATCTTCAGTTCTCTCAACCGTGGATATCAGCACCTACTCCAGTGGGGGTAGCAAGGGAGTGAAGTGGACTCTGTGAGGATCCTTGGTTGTATTTTTGTTAAGTGTGCTGGTCTTGTGTTGGTTGACTTCAAGCCAGGAGGTGGCACTTTCAAGGCTGCATTAGCTGCAGTTTTATAGGGAGGATCAGGCGGTGGGCAGGGGCATAGAACTTCCAAAAGACTGTGTCCTTTATATTCAGCTACCAGGGTGGGTAGAGAAAGACCTTCAGGTTGGGGCAGAGTTAGGCATGTCTGAGCTCAGGCTGTCCTAGGGTGGGGCTCCCTGAGGCTGCTGTGGGAGATGGGGGTGTGCTTTCTGGGACAATGGAGTTATGTTCCCAGGGGGATTATGGCTGTCTTTGCTGTGTCACATAGGTCACCAGGGAAGTGGGGGAAAGCCAGCAGACACAGGCCTCACCCAGTTCCCACACAGCCCACAGCCCAAAAGGCCGGTCTCACTGCTACCATGCCCCCACAACAGCACTGAGTTTATTTCCAGGCAGCCAGTGAGCAATGCTGAGAACTTTCTTCAGACTACAAGCCTGTCAACTGAGAAAGTAAGCCAACTGACAGTTCCTTAGCTGTCCCACGGAGCCTGCAGAGGCAGACCACCTCCTTCAAAGGGACCGTGGGTTCTCTTGGCTTTCCTGGTATGTTCCTACAGTAGTTCTTGCAGCAAAAGTTCATGATGTGGGTCTCCACATACTACTCTGTCCATCTAAGTGGGAGCTTCAAGTTGGTCATATCTCCTGTCCTCCATTTTTCCAGGCTGTGACCCTCAGAATAACTTACTGATTTTACTTGGATAAATATGTAGGGTTCTTTTTAATAAAAACTGTAGTACAAAAAGAGCAAGTTTATTGTTCAAAGGGGAGGAGGGAACAAAAAAATAAACAAAGTAGCCCTGAAACAAAATAAGATTCTGATAAATGTTATTTTCCTATATTTTCTGATGACAAGAATATTGAAAATATTCCTTTAAAGCTTTGACTGTGTTATGTTGATGAAAAGAGTCAAATTCTGTGAAATATTTGAAGTTTACTCTGAGCCAAATATAAGTGACCATGGCCTGTGACATAGCCCTCAGGAGGTCTTGAGAGCGGGTATCCAAGGTGATTGGGGTGGAGCTTGGTTGTATACATTTTAGGGAGACATAAGACTTCAATCAAATACATTTCAGAAAGACATTGGTTTGAGCCAGAAAGGCAGGGGCTTCTAAGCTATAGGTAAATTTAAATATTTTCTGGTTGACAATTGGTTGAGTTTGTCTAAAGCCCTGTTGTCAACAGAAAGGAATGTCTGGGTTAAGGTAAAGAACTGTGGACATACAAGTTCTTATTTGCAGCGGAGGCTTTCAGGTAGTAGGCTGCAGACAGAATAGGTTGTAAAATGTTTCTTATCAGACTTAAAGTCTGTGTTGATGCTAACACTAGAGAGGTATAATGAGGCATGTCCAACCCCACTTCTCATCATGGCCTAACAGTCTCTTAGGTTACATTTTAAAAGAGCCCTGGCTGAGGAGGAAGTCCACTCAGGTGGCTGGGAGGCCTTATAATTTTATTTTTGGTTTACAATTATGTTATCTTGCTATTTGTATGTGTTTTCCTTTTCTCAGTTTTCACTTACCCCAAACAAGGAACCATGTTCATAAATATGTATTAAACCACTACAGCAATCTCTAAACTGGGAAAATGTATGCATGTTTGGGTGTGGGTGTATGCTTACAGTCTGCTTAATTCCTGGGTTTTTTGTTTGTTTCTTTGTGTGTTCTTTTGTCAAACAAGCTGCTAACCTCCACCCGGCATCCCTCACAACCACTCCAAGACCTTTTTTGTTGTTGACACCTTCCCCAAACCAGAAAGAAATAAGGTGTGTTTATTACTGTATCCCTGGCAGTTTTAATGAGGTCATTTCCCCAGTCCTTCCTCCAGGACAGACTGTACTTTCACTGTTGAGCCTCAATATTTGCTGCAGAAACTACAGATATGTGATAGAACTGCTGTCAGTTTGGTAAAGTAACCCTTTCTCCCCTTAATCCAACTTCAGATGACAAGAGTTATTGAGAGCTGAGAATGACAACTTTAAACTCATCCAGTAGCTAAAAATCAGTGGATTTTCTAACACAGTATTTAAGCATAGTATACTTTGCTGCAAAAGAGCCAGCCAGGATCCTTTCTTACCAAACACAAATATTGGGATATCCAAGCGAAAAGAAGTGAAGATGAAGCTTGGAACTCTCTTGTGATGAGGAATGACTGTGGGAACTAGCGTGAGGTCCTGTTTTGGGCTAGGCACTTTTTCTGATTAGGTTCATAAGTTGGCATGCCCAATTTTCTTGTACACATGGCGTGGAAAATGCAGCAGAAGTGTATGTAAGAGTACAATGGAATAATCTTTGAAAAGGGAAAATATTCAAAGTTCATCTTCTTTTTTCCTTTTTTTTTTCCCAGTGTGCACAATTTCTAGCAACTCTTCCCTTAGCACCTCCCCAAATCCCCACCTCCTTGTGCACACATACAGGCCAGTTCCTATCATATTGGAACCTGCTGAAATAGATTATAATCTCCACCATAGGAAAGCTTTCCTTTGTGACCTCATCTTTTTGCAATTCAGAGCCTGCTTATACATACTACATGGCACTGCTGGACCATTATGAAAAAGAGAAAACACTGTTTTCTTTATTCTCTACCAAGAGACCATCTCATTTTATTGCAATTTCAAAGAAAACCTTGTAAATGCAGCTGGGGAAATAAATGTACAAAACAAAACATGTAACCAGACATTCTTTTCTTATTGACTAAACATGTAATAGGTTCTTTGTTTCACAAAGACAATCACTGGTTTTGATTTTCAAAATTTCCCTATAAAGGAAAACACAATCAAACAATTCTTTGGTTTCACATTTGTATAATTGGAAATCACCAACATAAGACATGCAATTAACAACTTTCTTCTTACACTTTTTTTACTTGCTTATTGAACCTGAGTATGAATTTGTGTTGTTTAAAAATTAGACTTTAAAGCTCAAAAACAATTTTAAATATAATCACATTTGTAAGTAATTTAATTCCAAAACCATGAAAATGTTTTTACACATTATAGGAAATGGTTTATGAAACTTAAAAACATTAAGAATCTTAGAATGTCATTGTTCCCAATAGAGCAGAGCCAAAACTCACCTTGTGTGTTTTAAGGAACTTAGATAATATTTAATCTATCTCCTGTTTACTAGCAGCCAAAAGTTTCTGGGCATTATTATGACACCCATCTCAGTCCAGTAGTTGATTAATAAAATAATAAAAATGGAAGCATTATGATTTTATCTATTTTTTATATATTCCTTAGTAGTGTTGCTCTCCAAGGCAGAAATGATCCCTTTAAAGTCAAGAAAGGGAACTTTCTATATATATATCTATATATATATATAGATATATATACACATAAATATATATACACACAGATATATACTTTATGTAGTAATTTTGAGATAAACTACCCTATATACATATATATATGATATGAACTGCCATATACCATATATGTATATATACACACACATATATATACTTTATATATGTATAAACACACAAATACACATGTATGTATACCCACCCATATATACACATAAATATATACGCATATATACATGTGTGTACGTATATGCACATATATGCATATTGACACATACATATTTGTAATACTATTTTCTCTCCAATCTAGTTTTAGAAAATACCTGTTTGCTTGTAAAAAAAGTAAAATATAATAAAATAACAGAAGTTACAATTAGACATGAAAAATAATCAACAACTGTGCCAGAAACGAGGTTTAGAAATGTTTTAAAATCAATTACCATAAACTTTCCCCTCAGCATGTGAGTCTATTCCACATAACTGACAAAATATGGATATAGGAACATATCTATATGGCCAAAGTCACTCATTTTCTTTACCTGTTAGCTCTTTTCTTTACCTGTTAGCTCCTCATAGAAATGCTTTCTAACCATAAACCTTGAATTGCTATTTATTTTAATAATAAACTTTCAAAACTGCTGACATTTTATCACATAAAATTCTACATTCATTGTAGTTGAAACTTCCCTGGCTTTATACCATAAACAGCAATTCCTTGTATTGTCAGAGTGAGCTGCCAATCTTATATGCCTGCTGTCAAGTGTTTACAATAGATATGATGATGAGTTTTCATAATAATATTTTATGATTTTTACCATAGGTGTAGTCTGATGGCATTGCTTCAAAGTGTAGTACTTTTGGCATAGTCAGTAATTCCCATAGAAAACGTTACTGTGATTTTTTAAACTAGATTTATAAGAAAATAATCTAGACTTTGAAAAGTGGCTTATATTAAAACATATTGGCCTAAAACACAGATTTAAAGAGTCTCAAGGCCTAAAATACGTGTTTGTGTGTGTGTGTATATATTAATTATATAAAATTAATTATCTATGTATAAACTTCATCTTAATGTATTTTAAACATTACATCTCCCCTTTGTAGTATATTAAACAATACATCTCACCTTTGTAGTACATTCTGTCCAGCTAAAAAAAAGTAACTTTCATTTCTTCTGATTTACATAGTTCCCTTTTCTGATGCAAATAGTAATGATATATTTTATGTCCCTAAATTAGTTTAATGTCTTAAATTTCTTAAAAGGATTCCATATTCCTAATCTTTTTTGAGTCTTATAACATGTAGGATATGGTTAGTTAGAGTAGTTTATATCAAAATCACTACCTCCCAACTGGAACTTGTAATGCCCTCATTCAGATTTTACTGCCATATATTTCTATTTGGTAATATTACTATCTGTCATTGGTTATTCTAACTAAAATACTGGCACAGAGTTTTCATTCTTTTTTTTCCTCCCATTTGCTAAATTCAATTAAGTACCAAATTCAGTCATTTTAATTCCTATTTATGCATGTTATCTGTACATGTGTGAGTATACATAGAGTGCACACACTACTCCCTGTTCAAACTACCTAGACTTACTTTCGGTGATCAAAGTTTAACTAAGATGATCATGACAGCATCTTAATTGTTTACCCTTCAAATTCATCTACCATAAAAACTATCAGAGTATTATACATCTGGCCATGACATCTCTAGCCATTTGGTTTAATTTTTTTTTAATTTCCATAGATTATTGGGGAACAGGTGGTGTTTGGTTACATGAGTAAGTTCTTTAGTCATGATTTGTGAGACTTTGGTGCACTCATCACCTAAGCAGTGTACACTGCACCCTACTTGTAGTCTTTTATCCCTCACCACCTTCCCAACCTTTCCCTGTGGGACCTGAAAGTCCATTGTCACTTTTATGCCTTTGCATCCTCATAGCTTAGCTCCTACTTACGAGTGAGAACATATGATATTTGGTTTTCCATCCCTGAGTTGAGTTACTTCATTAGAATAATAGTCTTCAATCTCATCCAGGTCACTGTGAATGCCATTAATTCATTCCTTTCTATGGCTGAGTAGTATCCCATTATGTATATATCATATATATAAATATGTATATCATATATATTTATGTATATTATGTATATATGTATATCATATATATTTATATATAAATATGATATATATATGATATACATATATATCATATATATTTATATATAAATATGATAAATATATGATATACATATATATACACATATATATATATATGTATATATATATCCCAGTTTCTTTATCCACTCTTTGATTGATGGGCATTTGGGTTGGCATTCCTGAGCAAATGTGAAAGAACTGAAATAATAACAAACAGCCTCTCAGACCACAGTGCAATCAAATTAGAACTCAGGATTAAGAAACTCACTCAAAACCAGACAATTAAATGGAAATTGAACAACCTGCTCCTGAATGACTCCTGGGTAAATAATCAAATTAAGGTAGAAATCAAGAAATTCTTTGAAACTAATGAGAACAAAGAGACAATATACCAGAATCTCTGGGACACAGCTAAAGCAGTGTTAAGAGGGAAATGTATAGTATTAAATGCCAACATCAGAAAGCTAGAAAGATCTCAAGTCGACACCCTAACATCACAATTAAAAGAGCTAGAGAGGCAAGAGCAAACTAATCCAAAAGCTAGCAGAAGAAATAACTAAGATCAGAGAAGAACTGAAGGAGATAGAGACATGAAACCCCTCAAAAAAAATCAATGAATCCAGAAGCTGGTTTTCTGAAAAAAAATTAACAAAATATATAGACTGCTAGCTAGATTAATAAAGAAGAGAGAAGAATCAAATAGACACAATAAAAAATGATAAAGGGAATATCACCACTGATCCCACAGAAATACAAACTACAATCAGAGAATATTATAAACACCTCTATGCAAAAAACCTAGAAAATCTAGAAGAAATGGTTAAATTCCTGGACACATACACTCTCCCAAGGTTAAACCAGGAAGAAGTCAAATCCCTGAATAGACCAATAACAAGTTCTGAAATTGAGGCAGTAATCAATAGCTTACCAACTAAATAAAGCCCAAGACTAGATAGATTCACAGCTGAATTCTACCAAAAATACAAAAAGGAGCTGGTACTATTCCTTCTGAAACTATTCCAAACAATTGAAAAGGAGGGACTCCTCCCTAACTCATTTTATGAAGGCAGTATCATCCTCATACCAAAAGCAAGAAGAGACAGAACAAAAAAAGAAAACTTCAGGCCAATATCCCTGATGAACATCGTTGTGAAAACCCTCAATGAAATACTGGCAAACCAAATCCAGCAGCACATCAAAAACTTATCCACCATGATCAAGTTGGCTTCATCCCTGGGATGCAAGGCTGGTTAAATATATGCAAATCAATCAACATAATTCATCACATAAGCAGAGCCAAAGACAAAAGACACATGATTATCTCAATAGATGCAAAAAAGGCCTTTGATAAAATTCAACACCTCTTCATGTTAAAAACTCTCAATAAACTATGTATTGATAGAACATATCTCAAAATAATAAGAGCTATGTATGACAAACCCACAGCCAATATCACATTGAATGGGCAAAAGCTGGAAGCATTCCCTTTGAAAACCGGTACAAGACAAGAATGCCCTCTCTCACCACTCCTATTCAACATAGTCCTAGAAGTTCTGGCCTGGGCAATCAGGAAAGAGAAAGAAATAGTGTATTCAAATAGGAAGAGAGGAAGTCAAATTCTCTCTGTTTGCAGATGGCATGATTTTATATTTAGAAGACACCATAACCTCAGCCCCCAAACTCCTTAAACTGATAAGCAACTTCAGCAAAGTCTCAGGATACAAAAATCAATGTGCAAAAATTGCAAGCATTCCTTCACACCAACAATAGACAGAGAGCCAAATCATGAATGAACTCCCATTCACAATTGTTACAAAGAGAATAAAATACCTAGGAATACAGCTAACAAGAGAGGTGAAGGAACTCTTCAATGGGAACTACAAACCACTGCTCAAGAAAATTAGAGAGGACACAAATGGAAAAACATTCCATGCTCATGGATAGGAAGAATCAGTATCATGAAAATGGCCATACTGCCCAAAGTAATGTATAGGTTCAATGCTATTCCCATCAAACTACCATTGACATTCTTCCCAGAATTAGAAAAAACTATTTTAAATTTCACAGGGAATCAAAGAAGACCCCGTATAGCGAAGACAATCCGAACAATTAACGTTAAAAACTACATTATGTCCACCTGGGCTTTATCCCAGGATTCTAATATAGTTCAGTATTCAAAATATGTTAACAAGGGCTATATTCCTGCCCTATGTTTGTGCATATGTTTAAAATTACTCTGAATAGTCAAGTAAATAAGGCAAGAACATCTGAAACATAAAATTTTCCATGCAGAATAAACGAGAAAATATTTGAGTCATTTATTTTGATTGATAAGAGCATTCCACAAGATGCTGTGGGACAAATAGATAAATGGAAGAAATGATATAGAGTGATTGTAAACAATCTATGCTTTCAGTGAAATTTGATGTATTATTGGTATAGAATGAGATCTGAGACATGATCACTATTTGCTTAATAAGTAACACTAAGCCAAATACCTATTTATGTACAAAACAAAGAAGAAACTAATTTCTTATCTTTTAGTACACATAAAAATTAAATTATCATGCTGGCCAATAAATTATTTAACCAAGAAAAGCAAAATGTAAAATATCAAGAATAAAATATTAGATAATATATTTATGGTTTTGGTTTAGCAAGACACTAAGGACACAAAACATAAAAAAGAAATTAATTTGACCTCATTGATATTAAAAGTTGTGATTGCTTTGTTTTCTATAACACAAAAGGTATAGAAAGCAAAGTAAAAATTTAACTACAATGCCTATAATTTCTGAATACTAATAATAAAAGAGAAACTACCAAAATAGGCAAGGAAATATTCAATTTACAAATAATTTCTAATATATGAAAATGCTCATTTTCACTTTTAATCAAGAAATCGTAGTTCCAAATCACATTAGGACATTTTATATTATCTTGACCTGAACATTACACATTCTATGCAAGTAAAAAAATTTCGCATGTGCCTTGTAAATAGGTAAAATATTATGTATCAATTTAAAAAACAGCATGTTATGGTATAATATATTATTTATTTATTTATTTTTATTTTACTTTAAGTTCTGGGATACATGTGCAGAACATGCAAGTTTGTTACATAGGTATATGTGTGCCGTGGTGGTTTGCTGCACCCATCAACCCGTCATCTAGGTTTTAAGCCCCACATGCATTAGGTATTTGTCCTAAAGCTCTCCCTCACCTTGCCCTCTACCCCTCGACAGGCCCCAGAGTGTGATGTCCCCCTCCCTCTGTCCATGTGTTCTTGTTGTTCTACACTCACTTATGAGTGAGAACATGTGGTGTTTGGTTTTCTGTTCCTGTGTTAGTTTGCTGAGAATGATGGTTTCCAGTTTCATCAATTTCCCTGCAAAGGACATGAAATCATACTTTTTTATGGCTGCATCGTATCCCATGGTGTATATGTGCCACATTTTTTTTATCCAGTCTAACTTTAAGGGAATTTGGGTTGGTTCCAAGTCTTTGCTATTGTAAATAGTGCTGCAGTAAACATACATGTGCATGTGTCTTTACAGTAGAATGATTTATAATTCTTTGGGTATATACTCAGTAATGGGATTGCTGGGTCAAATGGTATTTCTGGTTTTAGATCCTTGAGGAATCTCCACACTGTCTTCCACAATGGTTGAACTAATTTACACTCCCACCAACAGTGTAAAGACGTTATTGTATAATATTAAAGTTAATAAATGGAGAAATTTTGAGAATAATAACTGATAGCAAATATGTGGTGGACAAGAACCCTCATATGCTGTTATCTGCAAAGTAAATTAGTACAAACAATTTGATAAGCAATTTATCAATATTCACTAATGTAGATAATTTTTATATCCTTAGAGCCAGCAATTCGTCTCCCAGACATAAAAATAAAGTGTAACATTTTTGTCTAAAGTTTTTGTGGCAGTATGATTTTCATAACAAAAGAAAGAATAATAGGGATATACAATAAATAAATACATACAGTGTATTCTCTCAGTAGAATACATGTGATATACATGTGATCCATTCTTACATGAGAATTCTATATATCCTGTTATATGTATTACCTGTAGTTATTTGTTTTAATGTGGATTATCTCAAAAATATATTTCATAAAAATTTCTAAAGCTGCTGAAATTAGAAGTACATATGACTCTATTATCATTTAAAAATATTTCAAAATATAAAAACAATACTATGCATATTGATAATTACATAAATTTGTGTCATTTTTGTAAATATTGTGAAAGTTTTACTCTGCTCTCTATGCAGTGCCCAAGGCTTATGGTGGGCACTCAAATGTTTGCTTGAATAAAGAAGTGATGACATTGAATAATCAACAACCACTGTAAGATATGTAAGATATGGCTAATTCTGGAAAGAAATGGAGTAACATTATGATAAAAGGGTGTTCAGTGAATCTTTCCTCTTAATTAGTAAGTTTTGTTCATACAGGCAAACACTCAGAAACACAAACATTCAGTATTCTCTGAAACATTAATACAATATTGAAGACTTGCTACTTAGTGTGAAATATTTTGATATTTCAAATACTTGGGAATTTTTGAAATATATATTAAAAATAATTACTCATAAATATAATTATCTAAGTAGACAAATACATATTTAGAAAATTTCATATTGAAATTCTTTTCTCCATTTATAGTGTATTTTAGACATCAATACATTTTTTCTTAATTTTTGAATGTAGTCAGTCATATTATCTATTTTTCTCTTCACTTATCATTTAGATTGTGAAAAATAAGTGGGTTTGTTTGCATCTCAGAGCAAATTAGAGTCAAAACAAATTACATGATCAGCGCTTTTAAAAAAATTAATTAATGCCATCGAAGTACTTGATACTGACATTTAAGTGCTTCAGCTGGTTAATAATTCACTCAACATACTAACAACAGCATCGTAAGTGCTAGGAGCTCAGAATACAAATAAAGATCTATATTTCTTTACAGACAAGCATATATTAAAAGGACCAATAGTCAAATCAATTTTCAGTATAGAAATTCATTCAGAATTCAGAAATCAAACAAATCAGCTTAACTGAGTAAAAAGCAAAAATGTATAAGATGAAATGACTAAAAATATATTTTTTAAAAGTGAAAGTAGGTTGTCCATGTCTCCCAGTGCCATTTTGGATTTTAGTTGTTCACTTTATGTAAATCTAAGTATTTGAAATCCTGTTAAAATATCATTCTCTATACAATGTCCACAGGGAAAATAGTATTTTAATTGCTCACAGGATGGATTTATAGTTCACTTCTATAGACACTGATGGAGCACCTATTAGATATCAGACATGTACCTGGAAGAGACAATGAGATCAATCTTCATCATTAGTGTTTGTAGATATTTAATGTTATAAAAATGATAGATACTTTAAAAGGTTATTTCAATATAATGTGGTAGAAGATATAAGACTTTATAAGCAGGATACCTTATGAGTGTAGAGCAGAAAAATTTACTCCAGACAAGAAACATAAGGTACTGATATGGTGTGAATGTTTATCCTATTCCAAACTCATGTTAAAATTTAATTACCAAAAAATATATTTAGAAAGAAAGTATGAATAACACCTAGTGTTTGATAGCACGACATGGGGACTACAGTCAATAATAACTTAATTGTACATTTAAACATAACTAAAAGAACGTCACTGAAGTTGATTAATGCCTTTATCACAAGAGTTGGTTCCTTATATAAGAATGAGTTCAGCCCACTTTTGTCTCTCTCTCTCTCTCTCTCTCTCACACACACACCTTCTGTTTGACTTTCTGCCATGGAATGACTCTGCAGAAAGTTCCTTGCAAGATGCCAGCCCCTCCATCATGGACTTCCCAGCCTCCAGAAGCATGAACCAATAAGTATTTGTTAATTATAAATTACCTAATCTGTGGTATTTTGTTATAGCACCACCAAATGGACTACAACAGGTCCCACTGGGATAAGCCTTTCTTGTCAAGGTTTTAACAAGACATGAGAGGTTGAAAATAGTGGTGTGGTTTTACAGTATGAGATTTCTTCCCAATTCCTGTTATTCAGCCAAAAACTTACGCAGAGTCCTACTTTTTTTATACATAGAAAAAAAAATCTAGTTACTTGTTCATTTTATAGCATATATAAATTCCTTGACTCCAGGTTTCTCTCATTTAAAAAAAATTATTCCCTTTAAATATAAGTTTTCCATATCTCATTTGTTGTCTTAAAACATAAAGCACTTCACAGATTCTTTTGCTTCTTGGAGGCACCTTAGCTATACTCAGTTTCACAAATAAACAATTCCTTTGTCTCCTAATATGTCTATATTTCTTCATTCAAATAATGCATGTTTCTCATGAACTCAAAACAGTTTTAATCATTTTGAGCAGGAAATCATTTGTACCCATTTCATCCACTTTCCCACTAAGGTCTTAGCCAGATACCTCGGAAATTTGAGTTTATGACCTAAAGATATCAATTCATCAAGGTTTCATATATGTTTTTGAATGAACAAAATGGCAAAGTGAATGTAGGAGTGCTAGTTTGCTCACTCATATGTACAAGAATATTGTAGTACCATTATTTTTCACCTGTGGGATATTAATTGTCTAGTATATTGGAAGCAAAATCATGCAGCTATAATGTACCACACGTTGAAATGTGTCTTTACTTCAATTTGCCCTCTATTTTTGTCCAGACACAAAGATTGAGAATGTACATGGAATTTAATAAATAATATTAATTATTTATTTAATTTTAAGCATATAAAGCATACATATAATTAAATGATTAGTTAAGTCTTTAGTGTTTTTAAAGGGGTTAGTGATAATGAATTATCCATTATTTAATATTTCATTGAAAGATCTAATAAAAGTGATTTACAAACTTCAATTAGTTTCCACCATGACAAGCATCATGCAGTTTCTCAAGACAACAAAGTAACACTAGATAGGCAAAAAGCAAGAAACCATGATGGGAAAAGTATGAAGATTCATTTTAACCAATAGGGAGTATATTATTTGCTTGGGCTGCCATAACAGAATACAACAGAGAGGGTGGCTTATGCAACAGGAATTTATTTCTTCACAATTCTGAAGGCTAAAAGTTCAAGATCAAGGTGCCAGCTGGGGTGCTATATTTTGAGGCCTCTCTGCTTGGGTTGCAGATGACCACCTTCTTGCTATGTCCTCACATGGCCTTTCCTTTGTACTTCTGTGGGGATAGAGAGATTCACGTAGTCTTTCCCTCTACTTATAAGACACTAGTCCTATTGGATTAGAGAATCCCCTTAAAGAACTCATTTAACCTTAATCACCTCTCTAAAAACCCTCTCTCCAAATACAGTCATATTGGTACTAAAGGCTTCAACATATGAATTTGGAAAGGAACACAATTCTGTTCATAACAAGGATTTGATCCCATGAAAAGGTCTTGAGTATTTAAACTTTAGAAAGGCTTGCATTATAATGTTAAGCATAAAATATGTTACAGATTACATTAAAAAAAACCCATGTACACATTAATGAGTTATATCTACCTTACTATTACTAATGTTTTCACTGATGCAATAGTTCATTAATAAGAAACCACTGCTCTTCTGTTGCCCTCTAAAGGGTTGCAATAAGGAACCCTTTTTAGAGGAGCCAAAAATAAAAATAAAAACTAATAAATTAGATTATGAATCTAACTAGAATACCACTGGACCTCTTTAAACAACCTATTTTCTTAATATGGCTGCCTTGAGATAATGTTGCGCTATAGCATACCCTTGAAATTATAAATCTAACTCCAAAGATATCAGCAACTATAATGAACAAGTAACGATTTATCTAGTTTCTCTTTCATTCAGGGAGCTTTATGTCTTCCAATGAATATAAATTCTGTTCATTCAGTAGAACTGAAGTCAGCTCTTTCCTTTTCTATTTCCTGATTAACCTCTTTGATGATATCATGGCCCAGAAATGCACCATCCTTCTTATATTCCCCGTGCCTTATAAGTCATGTATTCCTGTATTAGGATTAATCAATTCTAGTCTCTTGTTGAGATTTAAGATGTGAGTAAACGATGTCAGTTGTGCCTGTTTCTGCATCTGTGTTTAGCCAGTAGGTCAGCTTACTACTAGAGAATCTAATGTGGCCTCAGTCATGGGTCTCATGGATGGCAGGCTGTCAGCTGGGGAAGTGGGGGTCAGTCACCACATGTCTCTTATCATCCAGCAGGTTAGCTCAGACTTATTAACAAGAGAGTACAGGAGTTTTAAAAGCCTCAAGATAAAGAGTCTCAATGTGTAAGCACTTTTCAAGTCTTTACTTATATCATAATGTCTGTTGCCCACTTGCAAAATAAAATCAGATAGTATACCCTAAAGTAGAATGGGAAAGAGGTACCCAAGCTACAGATAAAAAGAGGTGTTAACAACATGGGAAATTACTGCAGTTATATACTAGAGCAGGAAAAAGTTGGAATCACCTTGAAATATTTTGTGTAGAATTAAGGATGTATGTCTGGGAAAGCTTGAAAATGAGATTGGTGCTGTATGTAAAACAACATGGTAAAATATTGGATTAAGAAATGTAAAGTTTATCAATGAAGAGCAGCACAGTTAGAGGGAGCCCAGTCTACAAGACTGCCCTTGCTTTGATTCCAACTACAAGTTAAGGAACTCCAAGACCATTCTGATTTTCATTCACTTGCTAGGACAACTCACAGAACTCAGTAAGAGCTGTAATACTTATTATTGTTTATTATATTACAAGACACAAATTTAAAGCAGCCAAGGGAGGAACTGCAGACAGCAGAGTCCAGGAAAGTTCCAATCATATAACTTCCCAGTTGTTCTCCCTCTATGGACTTGAAGATGTCATTACCTTCCCATCAAGCCTGAGTGTCTATAAGAAGGTATTGCCAACCAAGGAAGCTCACCTGAGCCTTGGTGTGCAGATTTTAATTGGGGTCCATCTCATAAACATGGTTGAATGCCTACATGGCTGATCTGTCTCTAGCCTCTCAGGAGTTTGAGCAGATACCACATGATCCTACCCTAAATCACATTGTTAGAACATCTGGTGTGGCCAACTTCTACTCTAAATCACATTGTTACACTATCAAGGCCTCTAGGCAAACAAAGACAGTTCTATAAGGCAGGGCATTTCAAGGGTTTTTAGATTACCTGCAAAAGTGATGCAAAAACAAAGCCTCCTTTTTATCAAGTTTTGATTTTTTAGTACATATTTGCTGAAGATATTGTCAGTAGCAATCGATTGAAGGGATCATGATCAAAGGTACAATTCCAGGATTTATTATGCAGCAGTATATAAGATGCCACCTAATATCTTATCTAAATTGAACTACAGAATTACTTAGACAGGTAACGGGTCTATGTTTTGCCACTCTCCTCTATATTCTCTCAATCTCAGAGAAGGAAGCTACAATGAACAGAGAGGCAGGGCTCTAATGTGCTCTGAGTGGAAGATAGGAAAATAAATTTAAGTTTAAAAATAAATAGGACTGAAACAATAAGTCTGTTGTAGTAACTAAAGAGTAGGAATATTTATGAGCACTGTTACTGATAGGAAACGGGACTTGAATGAGCAGATTATCTTGGATTATCCAAATGACCCTCCACTTGATTTTAACAAAAGTAATGCAAAAATTCAGTTAGACAGGAGAATACATACAAGAGATCTATTGTAAATCATAGTCACTATAGTTAATGACGACCTGCTTATACTTGAAAATTGCTAGAGTAGATTTTAAGTGTTCTAACCACAAAAATGTATGTTTGACAATGTTAATTTGCCTGATTTAGCCATTTCACAATGTGTACATATATGAAAACATCATGCTGTTCACCATAAATATATACGATTTTATCTGTCAATGTAAAAAAAAGTAAATTGCCAAATGCCCTAAATTCTATATATGTATCATTAAAAGAGGGAAGTAGAGGGAAAATTGACAGACATATAGAAGAGAAAGAGGCAGAGATGGGAGCAATACAGCCACAAGCCGAAAAATGCCAGCAGCCATCAGAAGATGAAAGAAGAAATGGCTTCTCCCCTAGAGTCTCCAGAAAGACACAGCTCTGCAGAGAGCTTAATTTCCATTCAGTAAAACTGGTTTTGGACTTATAATCTCCAGAACTTTAAAAGAATACATTTCTTTTGTCTTAAACCGCCAAGTTTTTGGTAATTTCTTACAGTATCCCTAGGAAAATAATAGGGAAAATCAGTGGAAACAAATTCATATCATGTGTAGATTGTATTTGTCAAGGAATAGAGGACCTCCTTTAAATGATTTTTATGTATATAATTTTTAATCTCTATCCACGTCCAGATCTAGCTCTTTAACTCTGCTGAAGTCCATACCTGCAGACACTGTGCAGCACTCACTCCACATATGACAGATCTCCCTTATCCATCCATTTAATTTCAACTCAGCAATGGTGAACAATTCCTTTTAAAGTTGCCTGTGTTGGATATTTATCATTTTCTGCCATACGTTTCAGCTTTTCTGTCTCACAGCTCTCTTCCAAGGTCAGCCTTAGTAATGCAAGGGAAGGAATGGTCCTGGAGAAACCCTCAGAGGGTAGACAAGAATCAGAGGTTAAATGCCTCTTTACCTTCAATGGGTCAGTCTGATATATTCCGCATGGCTCTGCAAAAGGTCTTAGGTAAGATTGAGCCCCAGTCACTAACAGCACTAGGCAGCTTAATAAACACTATACTGTATATTTTTTTTTCTCTACACTCATTTTTCCTCTTCCTCATATCTCTTCATAGGATCGTCTGACAAATAAACTACTTGCAGACAATCTTCTCAAATTCCACCTTCGGATAAACATAAACTGAGGCAGCTTTAAAAGAAAGTAGTTTTGGAAGTCAATGCTTAGAATGATATTCTGAAACTAGATTATTCACTATTCAGATACCAAAGAGCACTTATTAGTTGTTGTAAGTGGAGGGTGACAAAACCTGACATGTTGTAGGATCACAATTTCTAAGAGTATGTTCTGGATTTGTATATAACTTGTAAGGCGAATACAAGGTAAGAGGAAAGGCTGAAGAAGTAATTATATACTAGATCACACAGTCTTATATGGTATACAAAAAATAAAAGAGGCCTTTTTTCCCTATTAGACAATGGGTACCATTTTTAAGCTTTGCTATAAGAAAAGCCCAAGTAGTTTCTGTCTTTGCATGACCCCAGGAAAATCATTTAACCTCTCTGGGGCTCATTTTTCTCCTCTGCAAAATGAAAATTTAAATGGTACTTATATGAAATAAGGCAAAATGCAGAATATTGTACTTAGAAAATTTTAATGTATAGTAACTGTGATGGTTAATGTTATGTGTCAACTTGTCTAGGCCATGATAACCAGGTTTGTTCAAACACCAGTGTAAATGTACCTGAAAAGGTATTTTTTGGATGTGGTTAACATTTATATCAATAGACATTGGGTAAAGCAGATTATTCTCCATAATGTGTGTGGGTCACATTCAATCTGTTGAAGACCTTACGGGAAAAGACTGAGGTAGCTTGAGGAAGAGGAACTCCACCTCTATTACAGCCTTTGGACTCAGGAATGTAACATCCTCTCTTCTCTGGGTTTCCAGACTGCTGGCCTACCCTGCATATTTTGGACTTTCTAGTCCTCAGAATCACATGAGCGAGTCTTTAAAATAAATACCACCCTCTTCCCAAACTTACACACTTCATTTCTTCTGTTACTCTGAAAAACTAATAATTTTAAGGTGCTCTAATACAGTAACTGATAATTTTAAGGTGATTACTCTGGAAATTATGTAGAAATTAGTGTATGGTGGGCAGAATAATGGCTCCTCAAAGATGTGCATGTTCTGCTCCTGAGAACCTGAGAATATATGAAAAGGGAATTTGCAGATGTGAGTAAGTTATCTTAGTTTATTTAGTGTGTCTATAACAATATCTGAGGCTGAGTAATTCATAGGAAAAAAAAGGTTTATTTTTGCTCATGGTTCTGGTGGCTGGAAAGTTCAAAAGTGGGCAGCTGCATCTTGTGAGGGCCTCAGGCTGCTTCAACTCATAGTGGAAAGTGGAAAGGGAGAAGGGATGTGCTAAGAAGTCACACGGTGAGAGACAGAGCAAGAGAGATAAAAACTAAGGAAGCCAGGCTCTTTTTAACAACCTGCTCAGTGGAAACTAGCTAGAGTAAGAACTCACTCATCCTCATGAGAGAGCATTAATCTACTTATAAGGGATCCACAATCACGGGCCCAACACCTCCCACCAGGCCCCCATTCCAACACTGCTACACTGGCATCAAACGTCAACATAAGGTTTGGTGGAAACAAAACAGATCCAAACTATAAGGTTTGAGTATAAGGTTAAGAGACTTGAGATGGGGAGATTAGCCTGGCTTACCTGGGTGAGCCCAGTCTAGCTATATTGGATCACCATCTTCTTAAAAGTAGAGAATCTTTTCTGGCTGAAGAGGGTCAAAGAAATTTAGTAAGAATAGCCTGATACTTCATCATTTGTTTTAAGAATGGAGGAAGGAAGGCAGAAGCCAAGGAATGTGGCAGTCTTTAGAAGCTGGAAACAGCTCTCAATCTAGAAGCTAGGAAAAAAAATGAGGACTTTAACTGTTACAGGGAAATGAACAGAAATTGTATTCTTTCCTGGAGACCTCCCAAAGAAGCACAGCCTTGCAGACAACTATATTTTAGCCTATTTAAACAAACGTTCTACTTCTGGCCCACAGAGTTGTGAGAAAAAAAAAAAAGTATTGTTTTAAGCCACTAATTTGAGGTAATTTATTGTGGCAGCAATTGAAAAACCTAATAAAGGTGTCTGTTTACACCATCTTCATCTTAGAAGCCAATTTTAAAAAACTAAATATAAGTGTTAAAGTTCATAGATATTCATGTGTGACATAACTGGAGACCTGTTAAAATCTTCACATTCACATAGACCAAAGCATCATATCACTTTCCACATATACAAGTTTAGAAAATACCCTACTAATAGCCATTGAATAGAAAATTAGTAGAGAATATGATAAAGAGCTTGTGGTGCAGATGCTGGGCAGTTGTCTAGGATCATCTGGGACATCTGCTCTCCCCTACTACTCTTCCTATTGGCCCTATTGCATTATACCAGCTCTGGGCCTAAAGCCAAATCCTGATGCGTCTTCTAAACGAATGGCAGAAACCCAGGCATTTATCCCTGTAACTGTTTCATGGACAGCGCTAACCTTGACTTTATGTGATATCTCTGTGCATTCCTCAAAAGGAATTAGTTCAAAGGGGCACCCAATTTGTAACATTTACCTTGATATTCAGAATTTATATTTAATGATTGGAGTAAGAGAAAAATTTTTTCTCCTTCTGGATGGTTTCCTTTATTTTAAGGAAAATTACATATTTCATGGTACAGAACTTTAGGGTGATTCTTCAATAGTGGGTTTATGCAGTATAAATTTACAAATGTGAAGAGTTTGCTGTAGTATAGCAGTCATAGAAATAATTTAAAAAACGATAAAAGAAGTTAATTCTAGTAGTTGAAAGGCTATCTATCTGTATTGTTTTATGCTTCTCCTCAGGTACCATCTCATCCATAAATTGTCCCGGATTCCTCAGGCTAGGGTACACCCCAGTCCTGTCCTTCTTTCATATCTTGTTTGTATTTATATTGCAACATTTAATGTGAATTGAGTCTCTATTGGAATATTTATATTTTTGCACTTGAATAAACTAAATTATTTTAGGATACCAACCACCTATTAGTGTACTACATATAGAAAGTGTTTAACATGTATTTTTTGAATTTAATTATCATGAAAAAGTGAGTATGACCTACTTTTTACTTGCTCTGTTAAGCTAGTCATCTCATATATAGTTCTGTTGGAACCAAATCTATAAGGCATTTTATCAGTCCCTGAAGCTTGCTTTGGCTCTTTAGAAGTAGAGAGATGCTAAGAAATTATCTGGGACTCTAAAGTTGAGTGCCACATTGAGCACTCAACCACTAATTGAAGACTCTTTTAATTCAGCCAGATTATTTGCAGTGTTAGCAAGAGACCTCAAAGGCACCATTGCTCATCATACTTACTTGCACTTCCCACAGAAGGAAAACCCTGTAAGGCCACTTCAGTTTCTGTTTTGCTTATTCAAAAGAACCCAGAGCTACAAAGCTTTTGCACCAAAGAAAAATTATATCAGGAGATTAGGAAGTTGTACAAGTGACCTGAATCTAGACAATTAAATGTTTGGAGTCTTTGTTTTTAGTGTTAATTTGCTTTTGTTGTACTATTGCTACCATTTCCTCTTTAATTTCAAACATGCCAACCAATTGTTAAATGAAAAATTCAGGTTGGTAATAGGAGCATCATTTAGAGAAAAGTAGAGCTATACTTCATACTTCCTTCAGCATAAAACATTAGCAATTCCAAGTTTCAGATTCAAATGTGATATAATAATTCTTCACAGCAGCCAAATATGAAGGGTCAGGATTTTTCCTAGTTAAAAATTATATAATGACATATGTCTATTCTTAACTAGTAACGAAGATAGAGAAGACATGAATAATAATAAAAATGATGAAATGGTGCTAACATTTCAAAAGTTGAGGTCAAGACAGAAAATAGATATGATTAGAGATAGAGTTTAAATTTATCAAAATATATAAAAGATTCTGAATTTTTTCTAAAAGGAACTGTCAAATTTTATATATGTGTGTGTGTGTGTAAATATTTTCATTCTTCTTTGTATACACTTTTTAGGTTTCTATAACCAATTTCACAGATGTTTCATAAAAACAGAATTAATGATTATATCCTATTTTATTCATATTGGAGAATTTCATTTGCATTGAACTTGTTTCCAAATTCTATAAAATTTAATAACTTTTATAGGTAATACATAAATGATTTTACCATTAGTATAATTGTTTCTAATTGTGAGAGTAAACTCGAACAGAAAAGAAAATACAGTCACTGAGTTAAATATTTTGAGTTCATGCTTGGAAAGAGAAGAGAAGGGAACATCCTCAAACATAAATTCATGTAGTTCCATTTACCTTAGCTATGCTTGTATAACTATTACAATATTTACTACTTTCTTCACTAAATACGTCCATGTTTAAACAAAGATTTACATTTTCTAAAACAAGCTCTTTCTCCTTTCAGGCTTCCATAAAACCAACAATGCCGAAAAGATAATATCATGTATCTTACATATGCCAATGGTAAGTGTAGGTTCAAAGTGACATGCAGTAAAATAAAATAATCACAGCATATCTTTATCAAGTCTCCACTAACATTATTACAATAGATGTTGAGCCAATAATTTTGTGACTGACATATTTGAGAAAAATATTACTTTCCTTTTATTTTTATTTTAACACCTTTAATAAAATATAAAACCAGTCCTATTTGCCAATCAGGAAATCTAGGTTAATAATGTTTAATTTGCTTTCATGAGAGGTACACATAAAATTATTTTTTAGAGAAAGTGTTTTATTGATTGTAATCAGTTACACTCATATTTGAATTTTTCAGCTGCTGCCATAGATTATGATGATTATTTCACTCCTATGCTTTGTCTCACCCACCTGATCTGAACAAAACATCTCCCAACTTGACAGAAACTGATTTTAGTCTGTCTTCTTCCCTTTCCACAGGTCTACAGACCTCGATTCATTTTAAACTTAAGCAAGCATTGGAATTCAGAACAGTTCCTCTTTAATGGCCTCTCCTGAGAACTGACCACTTTCAGGGAAAATCATTACTGGCTCGACAGTTAGATCATGCCACTTGATCATCAAATTTACCTACACCTGTTGCTTTCTAGCCAAATGTCCTCCTCCCTATATAAGAAGACCCCATTCTGTCTAAACTTTGAGATAGGCATAGATTTTATCCTGAGAGTATTCTCCCTTTCGCAATGGTCTCCCTCCATTTATTGCAATAGTCTATTTGAATACAATCTCTTCTTACTTAAATTTAGGTTTGTTTTTTATTTCATTGTCCATAAGGTATTTGTTAGTCAATTACATGATACAGTCAGGAAAAGCATGCACTAGTTTATCAGAAAAAATAAACGAACACTTATTTCTTGTTGTTTGTGTTGCTATAACAAAACACTTGAGACTGATTAATTTATAAACAACAGAAACTTATTTTTTCCCACAATTCTGGAGCCTAAGAAGTCCAAGATCAAGGTGCTGGCAGGTTTGGTGTTTGGTGAGTGCTGCTCCCAATATGGCGCCTTGTTGCTGCATCCTCAATAGCCGAGGGATGAAAGCTGTGTCCTCACATGGCAGAAGGCAGAAAGGCAAAAAGGGCCTAGCTAGTTCCCTACAGCTTTTCCATAAGGTTGCTAATCTCATTCATAAGAGCACAGCCCTCATTGCCCTAATCGCCTCCTAACAGCCCCTCTTCTTAATAATGTTGCATAGGGGATTCAGTTTCAACAGGAATTTCAGAGAGGACAAGTATTCCAACTACAACAACTTCAAAAAACTCATCATAAAAAAAAAAATAGCTGCCAGTGCCAGGTCCTTAACACATACGATTTCTATATGGCTATCTAGAGTATCAAGATATATATATACACACATATATATGTATATATATAGCCATATATATATAGCCTGATATAGCCTGATATATCATTAGCCTTATTTTATAGAGGAGAAAATTTATGGGTTGACCACCAAGTTAGATTGGAGTTCTAGCACTCATAAACTTAACCACTACACCAAACTTCTTCCTAGCTACCACAAAATAATCTTAATTCTCCAGAAAATCAAAATTGCCACATCTTCATCAAAATACTGCTGTAAAGGGAGTTTTCTAAAATTCTGTTCAATTTAATAATTTTGAATGTTGAACTTTTAAATGATTTGTTAAAGTTGTATTTTACCTTAGATAGTGGATGTTAAACCACTTTAAAGTAGTATGCAAATTAAATGTGTCTGTATGCATACTTCGGCAAAAAAAAAAAAAAATGTGAATGTGCCTACCTAGTGATTTCACAAATATTTGGGCAGCTTTAAGATAGAAATGATGGTATTAGAAACCAACTTATTTGCTACGGCTTATCCCTGGGTTCTATGTCAATTTGTAACCAAATACAGGTTCAACTGCTCACCACATGCAAAACTGAATAACAAGGACGTGGTGTGGTAAAAGAAAGTGACTTTACATTTTCCAAAGCTAGCCATGGGAAGTGGATTTAGGCTCTTGCCCTAACCAAACAACCTCAGAATCCCAGGCAAGATGCAGGGGTTTAAGAAGGGGAAGTTTGGTGTGGAGGGCATTTGGTGCGGTGGGGGAATGCATCTGTGTAACCTGTTCTGTTTTTCTTTTTCTTTTTTTTTTTTTTTTGAGATGGAGTCTTGCTCTGTCACCCAGGCTGGAGTGCAGTGGCGCCATCTCTGCTCACTGCAAGCTCTGCCTCCCGGGTTCACACCATTCTCCTGCCTCAGCCTCCCGAGTAGCTGGGACTACAGGCGCCCGCCACCACGCCTGGCTAATTTTTTGTATTTTTAGTAGAGATGGGGTTTCACCGTGTTAGCCAGGATGGTCTCAATCTCCTGACCTTGTGATCCACCAACCTCGGCCTCCCAAAGTGCTGGGATTACAGGCATGAGCCACCGCACTTCTCCTGTTCTGTTGTTTTATCTTGAGTTATTGCCATTATCTGGCGAATGGGCCGATGCTATCTCAAGATGACCAAGTTGGAAACTTAACTGTAGCCTTGAAATAATCTTCTGGTGGGGAAGAGTTCCACAGGGACTGAATTGGCTCAAGATTTAGTCTTTGGAACTTCTTTTCTTTTTTTTTTTTTTTGAGACAGAGTCTCACTCTGTTGCCCAGGCTGGAGTGCAGTGATGTGATTTTGGCTCACTGTAACCTCTGCCTCCTTGGTTCAAGCAGTTCTCCTGCCTCAGCCTCCTGAGTAGCTGGGACCACAGGCACGTGCCTTCATGCCCGGGTAATTTTATTTATTTATTTTTATTTTTATTTTACTTTATTTTGTTTTTTTTGAGACGGAGTCTCGCCCTGTTGCCCAGGCTGGAGTGCAGTGGCACAATCTCGGCTCACTGCAAGCTCCACCTCCCTGGTTCACGCCCTTCTCCTGCCTCAGCCTCCTGAGTAGTTGGGACTACAGGCACCCGCCACTATGCCCGGCTAATTTTTTTTTTTTTTTTTTTTTTGTATTTTTAGTAGAGACGGGGTTTCACCATGTTAGCCAGGATGGTCTCGGTCTCCTGACCTCGTGATCCGCCGGCCTCGGCCTCCCAAAGTGCTGGGATTACAGGCATGAGCCACCGCGACCGGCCTAATTTTTTTTATTTTTAGTAGAGATGGGGTTTCACCATGTTAGCCAGGATGGTCTTGATCTCCTGACCTCGTGATCCGCCCACCTCGGCCTCCCAAAGTGCTGGTATTACAAGTGTTAGCCATTGTGCCTGGCCAGTCTTTGGAACTTCTAAGCAAACATGCATGTAACTAGCTATGCTAGCAATGTGAGGAGGTGACTAGTGGAAAGAAGGAAAAAAAAAGTTATATTTTCATTCCTACGCAAACAAAAAGGAACAAGAAGATGAAGAAGAAGAAGAAGAAGAAGAAGGAGAAGGAGAAGAAGAAGAAGAGAAGGAGGAGGAGGAGGAGGGAGAGGGAGTAGGGAGGAGGAGAAGGAGGAAACTTAAAAATAGAGTACTCACAAATTGAGAAACAGTAATAATTCTAAGTTTAGAGTTATTGATGCATTTTTTCTTCCTCCTATGGATTTTTAAAAAAAATTTTCATGTAGTTTTCTAGTTTTGAGTGTTTCTTAATCCTGGGTTCTAATTTGTGCTGTGGTCTGAGAGACTGTTTTGATTTTAGTTATTTTACCTTTGCTGAAGAGTGTTTTTAATTCCAATTGTGTCATCAATTTTAGAATAAGTGCCATTTGGCACTGAGAAAAATGTATATTCTGTTGTTTTTGGGTGAAGAGTTTTGTAGATATCTATCAGGTTCACTTGATCCAGAGCTGAGTTGAAGTCCTGAATATCTTTGTTAATTTTCTGTCTCAGTGATCTGTCTAATAATGACAGTGATTTGTAAAGTCTCCCACTATTGTGGTATGGGAGTCTAAGTTTCCTTGTAGGTGTCTAAGAACTTCTTTTATGAATCTGGGTGCTCCCGTATTGGGTGCATATGTATTTAGGATAGTTAGCTTTTCTTGTGGAATTGAACTCTTTACCATTATGTAATGCCCCCTTTTTTGTATTTCTGATCTTTGTTGTTTTAAAGTCTGTTTTGTCAGAAACTAGGATTGCAACCCTATTTTTTTCTGCATACGATTTGCTTCGTAAATTTTCCTCCATCCCTTTATTTTCAGCCTATGTGTGTCTTTGTGTGTGAGATGGGTCTCCTGAATACAGCACAACAATGGGTCTTGCCTCTTTATCAAATTTGCTAGTCTGTGTCTTTTAATTGGGGCATTTAGCCCATTTACATTTAAGATTAGCATTGTTGTCTTTTAATTGTGGCATTTTGTCCATTTACATTTAAGATTAGCATTGTTGTCTGTGAATTTGATTCTGTCATGACGCTAGCTGGTTATTTTGCAGACTTGTTAATGTAGTTGCTTCATAGTGTCATTGGTCTGTATACTTCAGTGTGTTTTTGTAGTGTCTGGTAATGGTTTCCTTTCCATATTTAGTGGTTCATTCAGTAGCTCTTGCAAGGCAGGCCTGGTGGTGACAAATTCCCTCAGCATTGGCTTGTCTTAAAAGGATTTTATTTCTTCTTCATTTATGAAGCTTAGTTTGGCTGGACATAAAATTCTGTGTCAGAAATTCTTTTTTTTTTTTTTTTTTTTTTAACAAATGTTGTATATTGGCCCTAATTCTCTTCTGGCTTGCAGAATTTCCACTGAGAGGTTTACCATTAGTCTGATAGGCTTTTCTTTGTGGTTAACCTGACTTTTCTCTCTGGCTGCCCTCAACATTTTTTCCTTCATTTAGACCTTGGTGAATCTGATGATTATTGTCTTGTGGTTGATCTTCTCATGGAGTATCTTACTGGGGTTCTCTGGAACTCCCAAATTTGAATGTTGGCCTATCTTGTTAGGTTGGGGAAATTCTCCTGGATGGTTTTCTGAAGTATATTTCCAACTTGGTTCCATTCTCCCCATCTCTTTCAGATACCTCAATCAGCCATAGGGTTCCATCTTGTTACATAACTCCATAGTTCTCAGAGGTTTTGTTCATTCTTTTTCATTCTTTTTAATCTAATCTTATTTTCCTGTCTTATTTCAGAAATATAGTCCTCAAGCTCTGAAATTCATTCCTCTGCTTGGTCTATTTGGCTATTGATACTTGTGGTTGCATTGTGAGGTTCTCGTGTTGTGTTTTTCAGCTCCATCAGGTCATTTATATTTCTCTCTAAACTGGTTATTCTGGTTAACAGCTCCTGTAATGTTTTATTATCGTTCTTATCTTCTTTGAATTGTGTTAGAACATACTCCTTTAGCTCAGTGCAGTTCATTATTACCCACCTTCTGAAGCCTACTTGTGTCATTTCATCCATCTCAGCCTCAGTCTAGTTCTGTGCCCTTGCTGGAGTGGTGTTGCAATCATTTGGAGAAGAGGCACTCTGACTTTTTGAGTTTTCAGCATTTTTGCTTTGAATCTTTCTCATCTTCATGGGTTTATCTACCTTTGATCTTTAAGGCTGCTGACCTTTGGATGAGGTTTTTATGGGGGTGTTTTTGTTGATGATGTTGTTGTTGTTGTTCTTTCTTATTTTTCTTTTAACAGTCAGGCCCCTCTTCCATAGGGCTTCTGCAGTTTGCTGGGGGTCCACTCCAGACCCTACTTACCTGGGTTCCTCCCACACCTGGAGGTATCACTAGCAGAGGCTGCAGAACAGCAAAGGTGGCTGCCTTCTCCTTCCTCTAGGAGCTCTATCCTGGAGGGGCACCAACCTGATACCAGTGGGAACACTCTTATATAAGGTGTCTGGTGACCCCTGTTGGAAGGCCTCACCCAGTCAGGAGGCATGGGATCAGAGACCTGCTTAAAGAAGCTGTCTGGCTGCCGGTTGGTGGAGCAGGTGCACTGTGCTGGGGGAATCCCTACTGTCCAGACTGACTGGACTCTTCAGAGCCAGTGGCAGGAGAGACTAAGTTTGCTGAGCCATGGAGATTGCAACCACCCCTCCCGTTAGGGGCTCTGTCCCAGCCAGATCAGATTTGTCTGTAAACCCCTGGCTAGAGTTGCTGAAATTCCCACAGGGAGGCCCCACCCAGTGAGGAGGGATGAATCTGGGACCCACCTAAAGAAGCAGTCTGGCCATAATCTGCCACAGCCACTGTTCTGTACTGTGGGGAATTTCCCCCAGTCCAAACCACCCAGTCTCCCTGGCACCAGCTGGGGAAAACAGCTGGCTGGAGCTTCAGTGATGGTGGCTGCCCCAAATTTGATAATTTTTAATGCTATGTGGTAGTATTTGATGCAAATAGGCTTAAAATAGTTTTTTATGACAATATTGATGGAGATGTTTTCTAATAGTTTACTACAGAAAACAGTGTAGCGACGATTATGTTTATGCCTATGTTCAGTCATGTTTATGCAATGCTTTTTCTAATACATTCTTAAAACAGAATTTCTATGATAGTACATTATTGGTTAAAATTTGTTCCCACAGAATTTATATATTGAATTCTTAACTCCTAGTACCTCCAAATGTGACCTTATTTGGAGATAGAGTTTTCATAGTGATAATCAACTGAAGATGTGGTCACTCTAATCCAATAAGACTGTTGTCCTTACAAAAAGGAGGAAATTTGAACACAGCCATGTACATTTAGGAAAAACACCGTGTGATGATAAAGGTAAAAGACAGTAGACATTAAAGATTGCCATCAAAGCACGAGGATATAGGGGAGAAGCATGGACCAGATTCTCCCTCACAGCTCTCAGAAGAAACCAATTCTGCTGACACTTCAATCTGAATCTTTTAGTTTCCAGAACTGTGAGCCAGTAAGTTTCTATTGCTTATGTAGCCCAATACGTTGTGTCTTTTTATGGAAGTCCTGGGAAATTAATCCATGGGATATGTGCATTTTTTACCAGATGCTACTAAATATCCTTGAAATCAATTTCACTTCTACCAGAAGTTTTGTTTTTTTTTTTTATGTCCATTTGGGGAAACTTAACTCACCAAAGAAATCATCAGGTCTAGAAGCTCTTCTACTCTTAAAAGATAGAGGTAAAGAAACTGTGTTTCTCTCTCAGACCCTTCTCTTCAGTAATATACATACCAAAGTGTTAAGAGAATCATTGTTTATTCTCTTAATCACAGTCACTATCTTCTACTTCCTCAAGCCAGAATTCTGGTGACTTTTTTCTCTCTGATTTAAGGCTTACAATTATAATTATTATTTATTACATTACTACTATATTAACACTTTTCTAAGCACTTTACATAAATTTAATTTTCAAAGATTTTATATTAAGTCCTTTCTATGGCTTCTAAGTTAGGGCTGAGAAAGCTCAGGCTCAGAAAATATTAATAAATGCCCAACATCACACAACAAGCAGGAATTAAAATGTGAGCCCAGCTTCTCTGACCATTACTCTCTGAACTCTCAGAACATGTGGTGGGCAGGATAATTCCCTTGCAAAGATGTCCATGCCTTAATCCCCAGAAAGTGTAAATATGTTTACATGGCAAATGGAGAATTAAAGTGGCAGATGATATTAAGTTTGCTAATGGGCCGACCTTGAAAAAGAGAAATTCTTCTAATTATTTGATTGGGCCCATTGTAACTACGAGGATTTTTACTAGGGAAAGAGGGAGGCAGAAGGCTCTGGAGATGTGAGCATGACAGAACATCACAGTCAATGCAACCTTACCACATTTTGAAGAGAGAGGAAAGGGCCCATAAGCCAAGGAATGAGGATGACCTCCAGAAGCTGGAAAACTCGTGGAAACAGATTCTGCCGTAGAGCCTCCAGAAAGGAGCAGAGCTCTGCTGGCACCTTGATTTTAGTTTAGTGAGAACTAGGTCAGACTTCTGACCATCAGAGCTGTAAGACAATAAATTTGTGTTGTTCTTAAGCCACTATGTTTGTAATCATTTTTACAGTATCAATAGGAAATAAGTATTCATCACTGTCTTTTTATTTGCAGATGACAGAGACACATACCTGTCTAGCTTGAGAAAAAAAGTAACTTATTATCTTATGTCAAGATAGAAAGGTACAGAAGAATGACTAGAACCATGTAGGCTCTCTCCTTATCTCTGGTGTTGTAGTTTCGGTGCCAGCTTCCTTCTCTTTCTCCACAAAACTCGAAGAAGATGTCAAATCCTCATCCCAACAATCAGAGGCACAAAGCCTTGGGTAGGCCAAATTTGTTACCTAGTTATCTGTCCTAAAACAAACACAGAAGCAAAGGGGCTAGGTAGTACTAACATCTTAGCTCCTTAGAAAACCAGACAGTTGGCCGGGCGCAGTGGCTCGCACCTGTAATCCCTGCACTTTGGGAGGCTGAGGTGGGCGGATCATGAGGTCAGCAGATGGAGACCATCCTGGGTAATACGGTGAAACCCCATCTCTACTAAAAACACAAAAAATTAGCTGGGCATGGTGGCACGCACCTGTAGCCCCAGCTACTCAGGAGGCTGAGGCAAGAGAATGGCGTGAACCCGGGAGGCGGAGCTTGCAGCCAGCGGAGATGGCACCACTGCACTCCAGCCTGGGCGACTGAGTGAGACACCATTTAAAAAAAAAAAGAAAAAGAAAAAGAAAAGAAAACCAGACAGATGACGTAAAAACAGCTGTAATATGTGTATTGGAAGATCACTCAAGCATCTATTATCAATCCAACCTGTTTTTGCCTTAACTGGGCAGTGACACATCTTAATTTATGACCCCCCTTCTGTCTGTTGATGATAAAATTAGAAGAAATAAAATGAAATGATGTAAAATAAAATTAATCTGGTTATTTAGAAGAATTGGAACCATCAATATAATCACAAGCAAAGCTTACCCTACTGTATGCATTTTCTACTGCTGCTTTAACAAATTACCACACATTTTGTAGCTTAAGCGGCACAAATGTATTATCTCACAGTTCTGTAGGTCAGTGGACTTGGCTTGTCAAAAGATTGAAATCCAGGAGTCAGCAGGGCTAATTTCTATCTGCAGTCTCTGGGGTTATATCTGTTTCCAAAAACATTCAGATTGTTGGCAGCATTGAGCCCATGTGGCTATAGGAATAAAGCCCTGGCTTCTTGGTTGGCTGTTGGCCAAAGGTCTTTTTGGCTTCCTGGAGGCTGCCTTACTCAATTTCCAGAGCTGGCAATGGCAGTCCAGTCCTTCTCATGCTTGAAATCTCTCCTCTGCCTCCCATTTCTGCTGCATGTCTCTGATTCATCTCTTCCTCCCTCTTGTGCTCTTCTTACAGATCCACATGAGTACTCTGATCACACCTAGATGAACCAGGATAATCTCCCCTTCTCTAAGCCAGTCAACTTAATGACATCGAATATAAATTTATAATGTATTCACAGGTACCAGGGATTAGCGAGTGGGCATTTTTGGTGAGGGGAATATTATTACGTCTATGGCACCATCATAAATTTAGGTCAGATTTAAGATATAGTATAGGTATAGTATAAATATATATTTTATTTGCCATGGGTGAACTTCGAATACATTGGAATCTCTAGTAAAATTAATGTATATTTTATATCATTCCCCATTTTTATGGCTTAAAAATTTCTTAAGTTTTTTAGCATAATAGTTATACAGGTCTATGATAGCTTTCTTTCTTTTTTTTTTTTTTTTTTTGCTTTGTAACATATTATGGTTATTTCTATTACAGGAGGTATACACTGAGTTCCAATCCTGGTTAGGGTTATAGCCAGTATTATAATGTGCTTCTATTAGATTACAGTGTTCTTAATAAGAAATGTGTTCTAAGACAGAGACTTCCAGTTAGACACTGATATGACTAACAGAGTATGCCCATTCATCTTTGGCTTAAAAAGACGAATGTAGCTTTAAATGGTAAAAGGAATAATGCAGGCACAGATAGAGGTTCCACAAGACTCTTAAATCTTAGTGCTTAAGTAAACTCTGAGAAAGGGGTAATTGCCAACTGAAATAAAGCAGACTCCTCCGGGGCATTTATGAGAACTCACTTCCTAGCCAAAAACTGATGGAATTCATAGAGAAAAGGAGTGCCATGGAGAAAACAGTATGTTTTTTTTTTTTTGGAAATAAACAATCAATCTATTTCATAATCATATTAAATGAGTAGAATGGAATCTGTTTAAACATACAGTGGTTGCAGTCTTCCAGACAATAGCATAGAGAATGTTTAATACTAAGGTGATGTAAATAAGGAAAAGTGTTCTCACATGGCCATATGGTTGTATTTTCTGTGAAAATGTCATTTTTCCTCAGGGTTATGTTATTCCTTTTAGATTTCAAGATAATTTATTTATTTTGTTAATGTTATTTAATACTTCTCTAGAATATTTATGTAATTGGAAAGGCATTTTCAGTGACTTTTATTAGAACATTCTGATAATAAATATATTGATGGGAGTTAAGAAGTTGTCAAGAAAATGAAAACTTGTGGGTGGTTATATTTAGAATCCCACAAAGCTGAGTAATGTAAGAAGAAAAAGCAGCTACACACAGAATATGATGATTGCAGACGCCTGAAAGCTGAACAAAGGGCACACAAACCCTGCTAACTCATTCTCAGAGTCAAAAGATGGTCCCTCTCCCTCCCTACTAATATTTCCAAATCTGCTCAAAGAACAAACCCCCCAATCTATCAGAAAGACATATTACTAGTGACAGTAGCAGCAGTTTTGTAGTTGTCCAATATGAGCTATTCCACTTTCATCTCAGGGATAATGAGGCCCACCTACAATTATACTACCACTCCCTGATATTTTTCACTTTCAAGTAACATACATTTTTACTGAGGTGGTAAATGTGCTCTGTTTTACTAAATAGCTATGTAAGGATTTACTTTGAAGGAAGTAATTGTTTTGTGGGATTGGAAGAAAAGAAGAATGTGTTTCTTTTTAAAAAAACTAATAGTCTTCTATCCTACGTGACATTATCGTTCAACAGATTCTGAAGTTGTGGGAAGTTTGAAAAAAATATTTTTGATTAAATTGTTTTTCTGACCACAAACATTTCCATTATAAATAATATTTACCTTTCATCTGATAGCCTTCCAAATTTTATATTCTTTAAAGTTTACAAATATTTTATTAATTGAAACAAACAGGGTGTGCAGAGAATGCTACTAGCTTTTGAGATGAAAATTGTTATATATATATATATGAATATAAGTTTTATATGCAAGCACATTTCTAGAAGTTTACACAATTATTTGTATCAATCAGGGTCCAAACAAGAAACAGATGGCACACACAAATTAGAATAATTTGATGAAGGTTTATTTACCAAGAAATTAATTACAAAGGTGTGGATGTATACAGGAAACTGAAAGAAAGGAATAGTGCAAAATCCTTGACTATTAGTAACAGGACTGTTATCACATGTAAGGCTGAAGGGATTTTTTTAAAAAATGAAAGAGGCTTCCAAATGTTGAAAAGAGGAAGAATCTAATAGAACAGGTTGTCATTAGAGGAACAAAGACAACCTAAGTTGCTCTCACACTTAGGCAACAAGAATAAGGACCTTGACCTCATTCTCATTTCTCGTTTCTTCATCTGAACCCAACAACCAATCCTGAGAGGCCCAGTGTCCTGTCCATATATGGTTCATATGAATCAGCATCTCAGCAAACACACACACATACATGCACACAAACACACACACACACACGGAGGAGGGGGTGTACAGCATATTGGGAGAGGCAAATGGAAGAAATGTACCACCCTACTCTTAACTATGCTGCACTAGGTTTCTTGCAGTGCATTCATTGTCATGAATAGCTTTGTCATCCAGAAATTTTTACATTTTTAGTTCTTAATTACTTATTAAAACTGGCTCATAGAAAGTGTGTGCCAGTAAAGAATGAACAACACTGTAGTAAATAGCTTCTTTTAGAAAACCTTTCTTTTTTTGGTCTGAATTGAGTTACAATGGTGCATTTCTTAACAACACAGACATATTCTGAGAAATGCATTGTTAGGCAATTTCATCACTGTGTAAACATCATAGAGTGGACTTACATAAACCTGGATGGCATAGCTTACTACACACCTAGGCTATACTATATAGCCTATTATTCCCAGGCTTACTACACACCTAGGCTATACGATATAGCCTATTATTCCCAGGCTTACTACACACCTAGGCTATACGATATAGCCTATTATTCCCAGGCTATAAACTTGTACATGTTACTGTACTGAATATTCTAGGCCATTGTAATACAATGGTATTAGTGTATCTAAACGTATTTAAATACAGAAAAGGTAAAATAAATATACAGTATTATAATCTTATGAGAATGAAATGTCATTATGATGTGTTTGATTATATTTCATTGATATTTTCTGAAATTATATTAAATAGACAAAAACTAATCTTTTAAATGGTAAACATTACCAAAGTGATTTGGGGATAATTTCTGTCTTTCTCCAGAGAAAGTAGAGGAATTGCTCATGCTAAGAACATCATATTGGTTTAACAATTTGTTTGTATATTTTGACACAGTTCTTATAGTAAACGTGGTGGTTACCTAATTGGCTCTCCTAATTTTATAGCAGAGAAGAGTAGGTCTTCTGTGCTAAAATGTCAAACTGAAATTTCAACCTAGCTCTGCTGATAGATTATTTTAGTCCATTTTGTGCTGCCAAAGCTATATAAGAGAATACTGAAAACTGGGTAATTTATAAAGAATGGAAAGTCATTGGCTTACAGCTTTAGGAACTGGGAAGTCCAAAATCAAGGTGTCAGAATCTGGAGAGAGCCTTCTTGCTGTGTCATCCCATGATGAAAGGTAGAAGGGCAGATACAGAGAGAGAGCAAACTTCTTCCCTCAAGCCCTATATAATGGCATTGATTCATTCATGAGGATTCCACCCACATGACATAAACACCTCCCTTTAGGCCCCACCTCCCAACATTGTTTCATTGGGAATTAACTTTTCATGTGAGTTTTGGAATGAACAAAATCATTCAATGCATATCACTTATATAATACTAAAATATGAAAATTACATAAAAGAGAGGTGTTAACAACTTGGTTTCAAATTCTACCTCTGTCACATTAATTGCATGTTTTTGACAAGTCACTTAATTTCTCTCAGCCTAGCTTACTTTTTGTTAATATAGAGTATCATTAAATTATTTTCTCATAAGGGCTGAAGTGAGAAAAACATAGCCAATATCTGAGAAAACACTTAACATAAGCTAAATAATTATTTTGGAAAATGAAGTACAGTTTATAGTTCTTTCTCTGTCTTACACACACACATACATACACACTCACATGTTCACAAAGACGGAGTATAAGCTGGTTCTACTGGCCTTGCTCATGATGAAATGCAAGTGCATTGTTTTGTAAGACATGGGCAGCCTTCACTGTTTGTTCATTGAATTGGACTACTGAAAATATTTTAGCAAATCCCACCAAAAAGCTTCAGAAATTAAAACTTTTGTCCATATGAAAGGTTTCAGGCATCAATGTAGCTGTTTCACCTTGAATTCTTCCTTTTTTTTTTTTTTCTTCTGTCCTGTAGATAATACAGTTTTGAGCCTCCTTTTCCTACCATAGGCAATTTTGGCAGGAAGAAAAAGCAGAATTTGTTTCTGGGACCCTCTCTTTGTTTGGCATTTGTTTTCTAAAACCAAAACTACTGAAGAAATCAGTCTCGCTTCCCTGAAGGAAGAAGAGATAGAAGGAGACATGGACAGAAATAATTTCTTTCAGGCTAACAAGAGAATTGGGGGAACAGAGAAAGCAAACTGTGGTGTAGATCTGTGATTAGGACAATCAATGGTGATATTTAATCCACTTTGAAGAAGTTTTCCAGAAAAGAATCAGAAACTCGAAGTGGAAACATTTTATGGTTGCCAGCTCTGGTAAAGATTTATAAGGTAGAGAGGCATCAGGACAGAGGAAACTGAGAGAACCATGTGAAATGAACCTGTGGGTTTCCTAGAGGGAAGCAGCACACACTGATGATCAAAAACTACAGGGAACTATTTATGTTAACTTATTTTTTATTTTTTATTTTTTTGCTGCTGTCCATGGCCAAAGTTGAATTTTCTACCTGAAAATAGGAAGGAGACACATACCTAAAATTACATTATTTTTGCAATTAATGACATTGAAAATAACATAATATAATTCTTGCTTGTGAAGAATGAGCCTTATCTGATACATTCAAAGAGTCTATGCCTATGGCTTAAGGCAGTGGTCCCCAACCTTTTTAGTAAGAGGGACCCAATTTTGTGGAAGATAATTTTTCCACAAATGAGGAGTGAACATTAGATCTCTCACATGTGCAGTTAACAATAGGGTTCCGGCTCCGGTGAGAATCTAATGCCATGGCTTTCTGAAAGGGGGTGGGGAACTCAGGCAGTAATGCTAGCTCACCCACCACTCACCTCCTGCTGTGCCACCTGGTGCCCTACAGGTCATGGACTGGTACCGGTCCGTGACTGGGGACCCCTGGCTTAAGGGCTTCAGTAAGTGAGAGTAACAGGTAAAAAAAATATCACTTTAGGTCAAAACATTTTACCCTGATGTTCACTATCCGGAAAAGCTAATAAGGGTACATACCATGCCTATGCTGAACTGTAATCAGGCACGACACTCAGGTTTTATTGTGTTTGTTTTGTTTTGTTTGAGACAGGCTTTCACTCTGTCACCCAGGCTGGAGTGCAGTGGCACAATCACGGCTCACTGCAGCCTCGACATCCCGGGATCAAGCGATCCTCCAACCTCAGCCTCCCAAAGTCTGGGATTACAGGTGTGAGCCACCACACCCAGCTGTTGTTTTGGTTTTAACTGTGAATTTGTATGTTCAATTAAGTTCTGTCTTTACACGGTGGGGCGATTTTCTTCAAGTGTATTTTTATACCTTTACTAAGCATTTTTAAAAAATGCAGCTTTATTGAGTTATAATTAACATACAATATATGACGCACATTTAAAGGTACAATTTGCTAATATATACAGTAATCCCACAGTATCCATGGGGAAATTGGTTCCAGGATTTCCACAAATAAACCAAAATCCACAGATGTTCAAGTTCCTGATATAAAATTGTGTAATATTTGCATCTAACTCACACATCCTCTCATATATGTCTAGATTAAAAATAATAGCTAATAATTACATATAATAGCTAATAATTTGCTATCTCTAGATTACATGTAATAGCTAATACAATGTAAAAGTTATATTTTTCATTTGTGTAATTTTTAGTTTTGTATTGTAATTTTGTATTTGTTTTCAAATAGTTTTAATCAATGGTTGGTTGAATCTGTGGATGTGAAACCTGTGGATATGAAGGACTGACTGTACACCCACCAACCCATCATGAAAATCAAAATAATGGACATATTGATCACTCCCCAGAGTCTCCTCATTTTCCTTTGTGATTCACCCTTCTGTTTCTCCCACCCATTTACCAAACCCTACCAACAGCTTCTCTCTCCCCGCAGGTAACCTCTGGTGGGTTTAAGCCATGATAAATTAGTTTGCCTTTTCCAAGTTTTATGTAAATGTGAC